>NC_142165.1:58646200-58955450 GCF_029865625.1 Vigna umbellata | reverse complement strand
TGTGGGTAGGGTGACCTAGGTCAATATTCTATTGTAACGTTTGGTTTGGGGCTAGTTGTACAACCCAACTTATTTTTAAAAGAAAAAACACTTGGAATGACTCTGTTGGGAAAGTAAGAAGAAAAGAAAGAAAGGGCGTTGCAGGTCTTCTGACCCTAGGTTTCTTCTCCTTTGTTTCGCATGGGCATTGCCCTAGTCCTTCGTTTCGCACAAGGGCCAAGCTACACTTTGATTTCCCACGGGCACTGTGCTGTACTCCATAACTTTCGCCATGTTTCTTCTGCGACACCCAAAGCTAGTACGGTGGGCTGCCATGGAAAACCTACATTGCCACTACCATGTTATGGTGGGTGGCAAGCTATAACTCTGCCACCGATTTCCATCATGGTGTTGCTATAATGGATTTTTGATAAGATTGGAAATGAAAATATTGTAAAGAGCACAATAGCCATTAAATAACCGATTAATTGGACAACTTGTTGATGTTCAAGTGAGTTAGAGTCTCACATTGAAAGAAATTAACATATTGAGAAATATAACTTAGAAAGACCCAAAAATCTATTGTCTTAAGATTTTGTGTTGAGACTAGAGTTTTAAATCTCCTGTGGTTGGTTCGTGGCCCATTAGTGAAATTCTCCAAGTTTTTCTTTGCCTTGGATTGCCCAACAAGTAGTACAAGTGTTGACGGTTCATCCTATTGATAACATTAGACGAGTACGATGGAGTTGCTAGTGGATCCATGGATCACCCTTATGTTGAAAGTTTTCCTAGTGGGGATATACATGAAAATTTTCGTTGAGGTGAATGACAATACAAATATGGATATTTTATGGATCAAGGCTTTTGCTTGTGGGAAAGCGTATCAATGTGATAACGACTCACTTGTGGGGGAGATTGTTGGAGTTTAAGCACGAGTTGAAGTTCCACATTGAGTAAAAATGAACAAGTTAAGCAACATATAAGTGAGAAAGACCCTTAAACCTATTACCTTAAGGTTTTGAGTTGAAGGTAATATCATACTCACTTATGTTGTTAGCTAGTGGCTCATTGGTGAATTTCTCTCCTTTGTTTCTTCCCTTGGATTTGCCCAACAAAGCTTACTAGATTTGCATCTATGTAGGCAACTATATCAGAGTAACCTTTACTTGCCTATACCTCTTCCAAGTGATGCCTTAATATTTCTTGAAAATCAAGGTACAACATCCCAATGACTATCACATGAGGGGATTAAGAAACTAATTGATGACACTTTCAATAAAAGAAACATTTGGCCTTGTCACAATCTAGTAATTTATCTTCCCAACTTCAAAATAGGAATTTTCCTTAGGTAGAAGATTAACATATAGGTATATAAAAGTAAAAATTGGCTTGCTAAACAACAAACTAGTCTCTTAAATATCCCGAGATACAACAATGTCTGGCTCTGAGTCAGATAGATTAATTCAAAGAAATTATCACTCCCTACATGCTTGGTTTGAAAATGATTGGATAAGTGTTGGGCTTTTGATTCCATCATGATCATGATCATCATCTGTAATCACTATGACATCATTCATAAACATAAGAACTAAGTAAATACACCAGTTAGAAGAACATATTTATTGAAAGGTATATTTGCTAAATGTATTGTATGTTTGATGCAGACCACACAATATGTATTTATACTAATTTATAGAATCAATTATAATAAATTTCCACCTAATAATCAGGAATCAATCATCCTAATTTCCTAGAATATGTAACTATCAATTTCCTACATTTTTGTAACATTTAATTACATTCTAACACTCTCCCTCAAACTGAAGCATATATGTCATATGAACCAAGCTTGTAACAAATGTACTCGACCCAAGGGCTTCTAAGGGACTTGGTGAACATGTCAGTCAGTTGATTGCTTGACAAAACCAGTAGTGATTTCTCATAAAGCACCTTTTCTCTAACAAAGTGGCAATCAATCTCAGTGTTTTTGGTTCTTTCATGGAAGACTAGGTTTGATACAATGTGAAGTGCAACTTGATTGTCACAAATAAGCTTTGTTTCATGGATGTCCCCTATTTTTAGTTGTAGTAGTAGTTGCCTAAGCCATGTAAGCTCACAAGTGGTTGTTGCCATAGCACGATATTCTTCGTCTGCACTTGATCTGGCAACTATATTTCGCTTCTTGCTTCTCCATGAGATATGGTTTCCTCCAACATTACCAGAAGTGGATCTTCTATTTGATGGTGATCCCACCTAATCCGCATCAGAGTAACAAGTGATCTTAGTATTGCCTTTGTCTTCATACAATAATTCTTGTCCTAGAGCATTTTTTATGTATTGAACAATACTTGTCACAACATCCCAATGGCTATCACAAGGGTCATTTAGAAATTGGCTTACCACACTAACCGTGAAAATGATGTCAGGTCTGGTGATGGTGAGATAGTTGAGTCTGCCTACCAGGTGGCGATATCTTTCCAGGTCTTTCAATGGCCACACCTAACTCGGAAGAAGCTTGATATTGGGATCCAAAGGAGTATTGCAAGGACAAAAGTCATGCATTCCAGTTCCAAGAAGAATGTTCAAGGTGATTCAAGGTCTTTTCTATACCAGGATTTGATCTTGGTGATCAGTGATCAAGATGATACGATTGTTTATTAGAATGGGTTGTAACACAAGGTTTAGTCAAATATTAGTTATTCGTTTTTGAACTAGAATGTCTTCATCCGAGTGCGTTCACTTCAAGACAAGAAGAGGAGTTTTAGCTTTAGGGAAACCATAGAAGTCAAGATTAGGTATTTTATTTCTATCTTTGGATGCTTAGCTGATCTTCCGCAACTGGTTTTGAAACCAATGTCTTAAGGAGGGCTAGTTCATCCTTTAATTCAAATTAAATGGGTTAATGGGAAGCTCAAGAAGGATGGGTATTGCGCTCGATTGAGTGAGTTAATGTTTGTCATAACCTGAAGTTAGTCCAACAATGCTAGCTAATAAGGAAAAACCCCTCTTCTAAGCCTTCTTTCTTCCTTACTCTAACAAGTAAGCAAGTCAATATTTACGTTGATTAATGATAATTCCAGAAGAAGATTGAACAACTTCAATGCCTACGAAATATTTTAGAGGGCACAAATCTTTAGTATGAAATTGCTGTGAAAGGTGTTCTTTCCAACCTAGGTGACAAGTACTTCTTGAGGAGACTTAGAAATAGTTGGAGAAGACAATGGAGAAACAAAAGCATATTATGAAGGTGATAAGATGTGATAGTTTAGAAAATTGTAGATGGGATGACGATAGGACAATCATGCATGTATAAAGAAGTGAAGGGAAAAGAAAAGGGAAATGGTCCACAATGCTTTGCATTGTCACACATTCTCCTACAATGCATTGCCTTATTTTGTACCTTACCATTGACTTCTTTAATGTTCTTCACCACCAAACAATTACAAGTTTGCAACCATCACGACTCAAAGTTGAAATCATTTGTTGTGTGCATGACACTGTACATGTTGGTCTGTCGGATGCACAAATGAAACCCCTCACCACCCTTAATGACCTCTTTCAAACAATACTTCATCAAGATATTTAGTATGTAAAGAAGTGAAGGGAGAAGAAGAGGAAAATGGTCCACAATGCATTGCCTTATTTTGTACTTTACCATTGACTTCTTTAATGTTCTTCACCACCAAACAATTACAAGTTTGCAACCATCACGAGTCAAAGTTGAAATCATCTATTGTGTGCATGACACTGTACATGTTGGTTCTGTCGGATGCACAAATGAAACCCCTCACCACCCTTAACGACCTCTTTCAAACAATACTTCATCAAGATATTTAGTATGTTCAAAGTCTACATGACTACAATCACATCATATGTTAGGTGCATCTTTTCTTTAGAGTCATGCAATAGGTTCCAACTTTTCTTTCCAGTACCAAATGTGATCATTTAATTTTATAAAAGCTTCCACTTTTCTCTTAAACTTCTTTTCAACTTGTTTATTTTTTTTTCCTTTAAGTTCATCACATATGCATACATGCTCATTGGTATAGATATAGGCATCACAGTTACAACCAACATAAGTATGGGTCCGCTTATAGGTGCTCATTAGCAGGGTTATTAAAAGGTTGCTTGTAATTTTGCATATTGTACACTCTTATTTATAATGAAGAACATATATAATAAGGAACAAAATCAATAACTAATAATGGGAAATATTTCCTAAGATATTTACCTATTTATGTAATCAAATCATATTTCCCTATTTAATGTAAATCAAATTATACAAGTTGGAGCATAAGTATCATGTGATTCAAGCTTGTTGCAAATGTCATCAACACGAGATCCATTGAGAGACTTAATGGAGAAGTTAGTCAGTTGGTTGTTGGAGTTGACAAAGTCAATAATGACAAAGCTTCATGCATCAGTGTGTTGCAAGTGCGTCAAGAGACATGTCATGGAGCTAGTGGCACATGGCAACTACTGGTCCAGAATTAGGTACCATAATGGTTGCTAGAGAAGGGAAACTTCGTTTGCATTAAGGTTTGTTTGACTAACAGAGAGCAAAAGATGGTCAAATAGGGTGGTGGTTTCCAGAGAGCAAAAATGCTCAAAGAGTGTGGTGGTTGCCGAAGAGGAAGGGGTCCCTAAGAATGCAATAATTGATATGGTGCAAAATGAGTAAAGGGCGCTCAATGTTGCTGAAGAGAAAAAATTATTAGAGAGTGCTTGCAACTACCAAAGAGCAAAAGTGCTAAATAGAGAGCAAAATATGCTCCAAGGGCGTGGAGGCTTCAAAGAGCAAAAAAGTTTTGCAATGGGCATTGTTTACTCAAGAGAGTCAAAGTGATGAAGTTGAGGATATTGTTTAACCCAATAGAAAAAAAGCCAGTTTGACAAAGTCAGGGCCAATGTCCCTAGAGAAAAAGTCATTATCTTACAACAGATGAATGACCAAATAGGTGAGAATGATACTACTCCTATTTCATATTGAAATACTTGCTTGCAATTGTGTATTTTGTACACACGAGTATTCTATTTACGATGAAGAGATGAAATAATAAGGAACAAAATCAATACCTAATAATAGAAAAACATTTTCTAAGATGTTACCCTATTTGATGCAATCAAATCATACAATAATTCCCTATTTAATGTAATCCAATCATATCTTTAAAAAGGGTAATGTCATTAAATTTACCACCTACATAAGCATGTGGGTATTGGAACATGTAGTTTTACCTAGCACCTATCCATTTAAATCCCTACTAAAGAGGGTTTGCAAGTACTTGCTATAAGTAAATATTTCTAGCAAGCAGTGCCAGTTCATGAAACAAATTTAAATGTCATAACAATAAGCAAGATTACATACCAGAAGGATAAAAGTAGAAGAAATGCTGCAAAAAAAAGTACTTTGGGGAAAGCTGCAAAACAATTTTCAAGAATTTAGAGATTTTAATTTAGGATGAAAATATTTCACACGTGTCTAGTCAATAAAGAATGGAGGCTTACCCATAAACATGAAACCACAAGAGTGTGACCAAAAGGTCCATCCCTTGCAAGCAGCAATAAGTGTCAATGCCAAATAAATGACATAACCTGAAATTTTTAAATTTAGTAGTTTAGAAGAATTAAAGAGAAAATATGAGGAGGATATGAATTATTGACAGCTCATTTTATTCATCAACGCATGTATTTTGTTACAAGTTTATAAAACAGAACCTTTCACATATTGAACAATAGACGACAAAGATGTTATCAAAGAATACCTCTTTTGCACAGAAGAACCGTTATGCATGAAACTAAGGTGGTTTTAATTAAGCTCATTGCCCAAACCCTATACATATGCCAAACTGACTCAGATTATTTAGATGGGCATGCAAGGCACCCATAATATCAGCCTTTGCAATCTTGGAAGGCCAAAAATAATGTGAGACATGCCAAGTTTTCAATTATGATCAAGGAGCATGAACAATGAATTGACCTTAATAAAGTTATAACTTATAAGGCAAAATTGGGGCCTCATCTCAGCACACAATCAAATTTATCATGATCTATGAAAAGATACGAAATCTGTTTTCCATTAAATGCAAGATTCCCAATATATGCCTGCCTTTCACTGTACAACAGATAAGAGTTGGACTAACTGCCAAATTCTAAGACTTCAATACTTGACCTATACAATTTAAAGAATTTATAATTAACATGAAATAGCATGATTTCCATTTTGAATTTCTAACCCGCAAGTGGATTTGGTGAAATATTCATTATAGCAATTTAGTCTATACGAACACATACATGGAAGAGAGGAGAGGGGGAATGGAAACTATAGTTTCTAAAGGTTGTAACAGGGTAACTGCCTCTGAGGCAGACTTACTATTCAAGTTTACCAATATACCAAAGAATGCTGACCAAGGCCCAAGCTGTCAGTCCTATAGCCTTTAGGGGTCTGGCTGGGATTCATCCCCATCTTCAGCATACATTCTTATGAAAAATGGAAAAGAAAATGCTCAGAAGTAAGGAATACAAATCCTTTTCTCCTCGGTATTCAAATTCTCTGTATATATAGCACTGCTAATAGCCTGACATTTCAGAACTGGTAAGTGCTTCACAGGTGTAGATAGTTATTTCTTTTTCACTTGAATCATACATCTGGTATCTTGGGGACACTTCTAGAGGCATAAGGGAAAGTAAAAGTCAAGTATCAAGCAGATCTGTTATCATTCAAAATTTACACTACTATAAGACGTGACAACTACAATGCATGTCTGGTAGAGAAACACCAAATATAGGCATCTCCACGAAGGTATCAACCTAGAATAGAGAGAGAAAACTAAGAAGTGAAATAGGAAAAGCAGGTCAAACTGCCAAAGTATAGAGCTACTCTCAGGTAAAACAAACTTGAAAATTGGCAGTATTGATAAATGTCAAGACGATTAATAAGACAAATTTTCTAATGAAATGATGTAGCCACGAACCAAATCTATCTAAACCCAACAAGTTATTACAACAAAAAATGGACAAAATATCAAAATGGGCTCCTATAGTGTAGCAAACCATGAAATTCTAAATGGCTTAAATTAATCATAGATAGAAGAGAGGAAATGATGACAAATACGGAACACGTAACAATATACTTGAACATCAAAAGTAAAATACAACTAACCTAAGTTAGAAGAGCCAATCAACAGATGGAACACCTGCAACGCACCATATTTACATTTCATTAGAAGCTTAGTATGTATAAACAGAAACCTGGGGTAATAGCAAGTAAAAAAGCCTAGAACTGAGTAGAGCATGGAAACTAAAAATCCATAAAAGTTTATCCATACATAAAATTCAAAGATAGAAGTAGAATATTCCTATTAGCAATGTTATAGAAATGCCTAACTGCATTGCAATATTTCTGTCCTTTCTTATTATAAAGCACAGTACTAACTTGAACTATTTCATAGACAGTCAGACATTTCATTGTGATGAGAAATTGTTGCATACATTCAGAATTCAAGATACTTACACACATATCTAAACACCCAAATCATCAGCAAAATATAGAAAGGATGCAAGGCAGAAAGGATAATAAAAGGCAGTTGAACTCAGCACATACTTCCATCAAGAAATTAAGAAACAGTAACTTCAAGTAGTCATGAAAACACATTCTTCTAGCCTTCAATATACACACATTTGACCAATAACTCAATCCCAATGCTCTAGCGAATGCTACAATGGAAACCCTCTCAAATCTTGATAATCGGTATAGACATAATTCCAACGGCACTGTTATACACAGAGGCTACAGCACTACCAAAGTGGCGAATGGCAACCGATCATTTAATAAATTTACAACATTAACAGATTTAGCTATTAAGAAAAGATCCAGTCATAGCAAATAATTCGACAAGTAGCCTTTAAAATGCACTTACTTTTTGCCGAGTCAAACCAAGCTGCGCGTTTCTCAAGTGAATCCTCGTCAACTGGAGCACGCAAACAAAAAAGAAAAGAAAAACCCGACAATAAGTAAACGCAAATAACTTCAATCTTCAGCACTTCCACTTTAGCACAGAGCTTAATATCTCAAATCAGTTTCATCGAATTCTAAAAACTTAACAGTGACAAAGTGCAACCACAAAAGTCAACTTAAAGTGTGGCCAAAATTAAACCAATTAACCACACAAGCATACTACTAAAACTGACAACTGAATATTTAAAACAACCGGTTACACAAAAAACCCCGAAAATTAAAACCGTTCATAACATCAAATGATTGAATTCGGCAAACCGTCACTGAACACGATGACGGAGAAGAAACAGACAAAAAGGCTCAAATGCACGTTTCTTTTATCCTCCCGAATTTAACACATTCTATCGTTTCAGCACGTTCCTTATCGAAATTAAAGGAGAAAACCTAAATTGCGGAGCGAGGCAGAAATGCAGGAAGCGGGGTAAGCCAAAACCTGAAAGAAGGCAAGGGAAGCAACGAGGGCGTGAAGAAGAGCGAGAACGAGATTCACAACGAGGACAAGACGCGGAAAACAGTGAGCGTCTCTGAATCCCGACATGGCCTCGTGCGTTTGAAACAAACAAACACCGCTTGCGTTGTTCTTTCTCCTTCTTCTCTGTTCTACTCACTCCTCCAGATCTACGCGTATATACGCATATGCATATGCATGTGATGCGTGGGTGTATCGTATCGCATCGCAGATTCATTCACAGCATCCACAACACTAACAAAACGTGACACAGTTAGCTGATTTAGTGGAGGGGCATCCATCCTTGGGAAATAAAATAAAATAAAATATAAAAGTTAATAATAAATTAAGTAATTAATTAATTAATAATATAAGGTGAACCCACGATAAAAATCATGGTCCTGGGTGAGAAAGCAAAGACCACTTCCTTTCTTGCTTCTTTTTCATCACACACTGTACAAAAACATTGTCGCCTTTTAGTTTTTCTTTTTAAATAAAATAAAACCACCACTTCCTTCCGTTGACTTTCTTCTCCGACTCTTCTATATCATAATCTCACGTGTATATTGGCTTTTAAATCGTTTTGTACTGTAATTAATTGCTACTTATTTGTTTGATTAATTTATTAATTGTGTTCTTCTCTCCACACTCCCTTTTAGGCCTACAATGGGTGGGCTAATTGGCCCTTGCTTGTATTTTTACCCCATCTAAATTATTTAATTTTTGTTTATCATGTTCTAACTTTATATTTTTATTTTATCTTTGAACGACATCTTAGACACTTTATTTTGTTGTTTAAAACTAAGTATTTTTTAAATCAAAATCAAAACAAATTATTAGAGACTAAAGCTTGATAGCTTATAAAGTTAATAAAAAAAACTGAACTTAAATCTCATTTTCTTTATTTTCTAATTTTGTTCTATCTAATTTTATTCATGCACCAGATAATATAAAATGAATACTTAATTTATATATATATATATATATATATATATATATATATATATATATATATATATATATATATATATCCTATTACTACATTCACAAAGCAATAAAAGGTGACATCAACAATTATCATCTCAAAGGTTGACCAACTCAGAACTAATAACACTTTACTTATATATAGAATAAGTATCTATTATATATATATATATATATATATATATATATATATATAAAATAAAATTTATAAAAATTATTTATATTTATAATAATTTTAAGGTTAAACATGTTTTTAGTCCTCAACTATCAAGCAGATTTGTTTTTAGTCCCTCTACATTAGCCACATCAGTTGGTTTTTAACGGTGTTAGTTTTGTAGGACCAAAAATTAAGGTTTCCTTAAGGAGGGGACTAAAATGTACCTTACTTTAAAGAAGGGACTAAAAACAAATCTGTTTGATAGTTGAGAGACTAAAAACATATTTAACCCATAATTTTATTATCTTTTATTATCATAAAAAAATAATACACGTGGGCATGTGTTTTCTATAATTAGTGATAAAAAATTGCTTTATAATTATTATTTTAATATATATATATATATATATATATATAATTTATTATTAATTTTATTCTTATTAATATATTTTATTTTATCATTTTCCTTTTTAAGTTTTGTAATTAATTTTCTAAATTTAATTAAATATATGAAAAAAAATATTTATGGTAAAATTGTAAAAATTATTTATTTTATATCAATTTTTAATAAGTATATATTTTTATTTTAATAATTATGATAAAATTAATTTTTAAAATTTTCTTATTATAAGAAAAATGGATGCAATGATGTACTTACACGTAATCATTAATAATATCTTATTTTAACAAACTAAAACTTAATATTTATATTATTATTTTTGTATTTAATATATACAATTTATAATATGAACAAAAGCTATTTTCAGAAACAACTGTATAAATTATAAATATGTATAAAAGAATAAGTATAATTTTTATAGAGTGATTGAGATGCTGCATTTACTTTTACTTTTAGTATATCATTGGTTTATTATTTTTTAAATTTCAAAAAGAGTAAAATAAACATATAAATTTGTTTATAAAACAAAAATAACTCTAAATATCAGTATATAGGAATGTAAAGCCGTGCATTAAAATAATAATCTCAATTTTAGAATATATGTGGACTTAATGTAAGTGAAGACATAAGATATGTGGTAGGTTTGTTTGATTTTTAATTTTTTTTTTACCGACCGGAACCACCAAGAATTAATATAAGAAGAATAATGAATACACATATTTTATAAACATATTAGCATTTTTAGTATACCATCTAACATTATTAATTAAAACATTAATTGATAAACCAACATAAAAAATGTATAAATTATATTTATAAATCTTCCATAAAATAGAAAAGAAAAACTTAACTTTTAAAGATAACTAATACTTCTTGAGGATCTATATATAACATAAAAGTTATATATTTAAGCGACTTCCACCTTGACAAACGTTAATAGACTTATCACTTTATAAATCTCTTAATTGTATTATTATATATTCATATATAACCTAAACAAACAAATAAATTATAACAATTCCTATTACTCATTAAAACAAGATATATTCAAATTTTTCTTTAAAATTAATTATTAACATCATATAATTCTCTTCACACATCATTTAATGCAAACTTCTTCTTCAAGAAACATATTGATGTTTAGTGTAACTTGTCAAACCTAATTCAAATAGCTTGTATCTTATATGAGTAAATGTTAGGACTGTAGAAGGTGAGTGGTCTATGCAAAGGTTAAAAGTAATTCTTTTAGAGATGTTTTTGGTATAACGTAGCTTTGACACACTCTTTGAGAGATCTTTGATATTTACATTTCTTATGAGATCCTTTTAGTGATCAAATAAGAGAATTTTATTGTTGGAAGTCTCACATTGACTAGAGAGATAAAGCCAATTTAGAGTATATATGTGAGTGCAAACCTCACCTTACAAGCTAGTTTTATGGGGTTGGGTTAGGCTTAAATTCCACTTATTAACATGGTATCAAAGCCATAGGTTAGAGCATATCCTAGCGATGTTTGTATTTGTTGATCATATCATTCCACTCGTTATCCAGATGTTATCCATGAGTGCAAACCTCACCTTTCACAACATTAATGTCTAGTCTCACACATGAGATGTATATACCTCGACATGAGGGAGTAGTTTTTGTTGATAGGGGAGCAATATGAGTGTTGAACTCACTTCCTGAAGTGTTTGTTTTTTATGATGACAAAACATTGACTGTAACAACACAAATGTTGTCATGACACTACAAAAATATGTTTCTGTGTGATGAAATACATATGTGAATATGAAAATGTTTATTGCTGATAAATGCATATGTTGACATACTGTTGGTTCAACATACTACTGCTTATGATGTGTTTATATCTTTTTATGCATACTGTATGTTATGTGTGATAAAAACCACAAGCACAAAAGCAAATTTGCATGACATAATCGATTACAATATTGTTGCAATCAATTAAGTTCATCAGACAACTTATGTTTTGAACTGTGACAAGAAAACAAGTTTGAATCTATTACATTAAGTGTTAAATCGATTAAAACTCATGTCTTTGCATAGATCTTTTTCAAATGTGTTGTGATGAGTTTTTGAAGAGAAAAAGTTTTCAAACTCTGTTTAAGATCTTAGATTAATCGATTACATAAGTTATGTAATCAATTAAGTCTGTTATCTTTTGAAAACTATTTTCAGCTTAGTCATAATTGCTATTACAGTCATATTTTTAAATACGTTTGACTAGCATTAAATGCAAATCGATTACATTAATTGTGCATTCAATTAAGAGTTGTATTAGTTTTAATTCTGTTACACCTGGTTTTTATGTAACCGATTACATTACTAACATAATCGATTAATTTGCGTCTGGTATGATGAAAACTATAATTTGATGCATTACTTGTGTTTCTGCGACTTTTGATCAATTGTACATTTTCATATCTGACATCTTTGATCTGAGAAAGTTTTATAGATTACACATACGCTCCAAGAATCAAGAAGTGAAGATTGTGAAGAAACTCGAAGGATCCTTGAGAACTTAACTGGATGATCTGATTCGCACTACTAAGGTGTATCTGTTGTGATCAGAAAAGGTTTTTGCACTTGTTGGAGCTCTTGGACTTTGAGAGGGATTTCTCAAAGGGTTTTTGTAGCAAAAACTTTATTTTTGTGCATGTCTTTTCGTTTCTATATTTGATTGTGATTGAGAAAGATGTTTACATTGTGAGAGTGTGTTCACTGTGAAACCTTTGGTGTAATTGCCAAATCATTATAGTGAAATATCCTTCAATCTAAGGTTGATTGGAAGGGTGACTAGATGGAGGCCGAACCAAGATAAAAACCTTGCATTTGTTCTTCTTTCCCTATCTCTTTTACTTTAAACCGCATACGCATTTACTTACATTGCAAGAAAGTTTCAAGATCATTCTAATTTTGCAAAAAGATTTGAAAAGCGTTAGTTTTTATAAATCACCAATTCACCCCCCTCTTGGTGTTGAGAAACAAGTCTCTTTATTTCTAACAGTTTTGAAAGTCTCACATCGACTAGAGATAAGGTCGATTTAGAGTATATATATGGGTGTAAACCTGACCTTACAAGCCGATTTTGTATGGTTGAGTTAGGCTTAAAGTCCACTTCTTAATAATTATGTATAAAATATATTACAAGCATTTATAAGCCTTTGAGTTGTACTATTAAATGTTGAAAACTACATGTCTTATCGTATGTCTAAGCTCGACCTAATCATAAATATATATATATATATATATATATATATATGTGTGTGTGTGTGTGTGTGTAAAATGCTTTTGTGTTTATGGCTATCAAATGAAGCAATGGTATATGTTGGAAACAAATATACTTCTATGTTTTATACTTAGTTGTAAAGCATTTAATCAAAATCAATTAGAACAATGTTATGTCAGTTGATACGTTTTCTAGCAAAAGGTCAAAAGTTCAATCCTCCACCTTTGTTTGTTCATAGGTGTGAAGTATAGATATTGAATAAATGTGTTTTTTTAATACATGTCATGTCAACATGTTATATGTTGTTGGGAATGGCCACCGCATTCCACTATATTGCAAGCAAAATCATATACCAAAGATTAAGTGTATTAAAGAACAAAAACATTATTACGAGATGAATATAATAGCATGTAACCCTCTCATATTTGTTATCTCTAAATATGTGCACAAAGATTGATGCATTCGAGTGTGTAAAGTAAATGTTGAATATGTTAGGGTTTTGAAGAAATCAAGAGAAATAAATCAGTCTTTAATATTAGGTTTTTAACGTGGAGCAAAATGACATAACTAAACCATGTTTATACATGTTTGAAATCAATATCAACAAGCTCCGTTCATTAGGAAGAGTTCTTTAAAATTATGACCTTATCGATAAAATTATGATAACATTTTGGTTTAATCACTTTCGTAGTCCCTATTTTTGTTGAGTTTTCTCAAATAGGTCCCTTTCTTATTTTTTTTCCCAATTGGGTCCATAAAAGTTAAAAATTAAAGCAATTGGCTCCCTGTTGTTAAATTAGGTTAACAGGGTTAACTTTCAGATGAACTGTCAATTTGACGTGGAATATTTTAAATATGTGGCATAAACAAAGGGTCTTATGTGGGATTTGCTTATATTAAACATTTAAAAAAGAGGGTTTGATGGTGGAAATTAAAACGTGGCATATGTAGAGGCTGTAAAATCAAGAGATGAGAAATTAGGGAATTAGGGTTCATTCGTGTTGGATTAAAATTGGCAAGCAGTGGGTTCGTTGTGGAGCTTCAAGACGCAAGACGCAAGACGCAAGACGCAAGAATGTTTATGGACCATTTGTGTTCTCTTCGACTTGCAATGAGTGTCGAAAGCAATATCCCTTTGTCAGTTCTCGCGGAGATAGAGGGTGGAACATGAACGACGCATCACTAATTTGCCATTATAGAGAGAGAAGTCTGTCTTGAGGACTGCGAAAATAAGTAAGAATCAAGGGAAACAATTCTAGGGTTGCCCTAAGTATAAGGTTGGAAGTGAAAATGTTAGATGCAACTACTTCAAATTGTGCAATGATGGTAGATTTGACGAAAGTGTTAGTTATGAGAAGTTGGAAGCAAAGGATGAGAGGTTGGTGAAGAGTGAAGAAAATGAAAGTGATAAGAAGATCATAGTTCATTTGGAGAAAGTTGTGATGAGTCTTCAAATGTGGACAAAATTGTTCATAGGAGGTGTTAGTGTTCTATGTGTAATGAAAATTATTGTAGTTGCAATGTTGATGGGAAGGGCATGATGTGTTGTTATAGGTGTAATGTAGGCAAGTTGAATGTATTATTGTTGAATGTAATTGAGATGTGTTGCCATGTATTGTATTAGTTGCAGATGTTTAATGAAATTAAGATTTGCAAACAATAAGATCAAATGGTTTGTCTGATTTGGTACATTGTGGTTTTGTATTTTAAAGAAGAAGTGGAAGCAATTTGCAGTGCTTTTGTTCACCTAATTCATATTTAGTAAAAGACCCAATAACACATGACAATGAAATGTCTTAATAAGTTGTGCACTGAAAGTAAAATTGGAACTAATTGTTATAAGCCACACTAATTAAATGGAGAACCAATTATTAATTTTGTGCAATGGTTATAAACATGTTTGATATAACTCATAATATCCAACTGCTGATTAATTTTTTCTGTCAACAATGATGGTCTGTTTGGTTTTGCAACACCAATTTAAGTTATTTATTTTCATCTTGTCTTCACAAATGATTACACAACTTGTATATATGCAAGCTCTCACTGCTGCCATAGAACAACTTGGATTCATGACGATTTCAACAAACACATAATACTAGTGTAGTACAACAACAATTAAGATGGACATAATAACACATAACGTAGTCATCCATTACTAATATCAAGATGGACATAATAACATATGCTATATTAATACCAAAATGTAGTCATCCATTACAAACGATTGTTCATAGAAATACTAATATGTACTATAATATAAAACATTGTTCATACAATAATGCTTTCATTTATTACATTTCCTTTCATGTATTAAATTGTTCATTAGTCATGTAATGCTATGATTGAGCTTTTTCCACATGTGCTTGACCTTGAGACAATGGAATAGGTTCTTCTTCTTGCCGTGCCTGCACAATAAGTTCTTCATTTTGTTTGGGACGTGTTATGTTGTGGCCCAGTTCCTTACACAACCTACATTTTTTCAACGATCCACCTTTTTTCATTCTATTTGAATCATTTCTCATCTCCCACTACTCTAACCTCTTTTTCTTCTTAGGTCTACATGACAACTTTCTTTTTTATGGAGGCATGACATCAGGATATTGGGTGATCTCCCAAAGGTTGTTCCCATTAATAGGATAGATAATGGAGGAGTAAATTTCTTCATAGGTTGACTATCGAAAGCAAAAAGGTATGTAGTCCTCTCCATCTATGTTTAGAAATCTCATTGTTGCCAATGCATGAACACAAGGTATTCCACTGATGCTCCATTTTCTGCAAGAGCATGCATATTCATCTATGTTCACCACAAACTTGTCCCCACTTTATGACACATGTCTGACTTCAAATAACTTGTTTGCAGACCAACTATGAACATAACCCAAACTTGACTACCACCTACACCATCACCCAACTGTTATGTTACACCACCATTTCCCAAGGATTGACTACCACATACACCCTCATTATCATTTTCTTCTCTTGCCTCACCCAACTGTTCAATTACACCACCATGTCCCTCACCATCATCTTCTTTTGTCCTCTCACCCCACTGTTGACTTACACCACCATCTCCCTGTCTTTCATTGTCAATTATACCCTCACCACCCTCATCCAACACTGCACCCTGACCACCCTCATGCATCATTGGTGCAACTTCGTCACGTCCTTCATCAACATCATATTCAATCATTTGTATATCACAACATATAAATAAACCTAACCATTTAACCTAGCTAAATTCACCATATGCATGGTTCCTCTGTCATCACACAATGGTTCTAGCCTATCATCTAACACAAAACCACATCCTGCGGAGAACCACAAATCCTTGAATCCATCATACCCAATCCCTTTCACTACACTGACTACAACAAAGTAACTCCATGAGTCAGGGTCAAAATTTAAAGTATCAGTTTCCCCTTCATACTTGAGGCACCCTTCGTTCATTAACTCCCCCATGGTGAATAACCATCTTTATATCATCCTCCATCACAAACAAGACAATCAACAAAATTCTACACCTATAAATTATCATATAATGACAAAAGTACCGTATATTAAAAAAAAAGGAACTAATAATGACAGAACAAAGCAACTTTAACTATGAGGGACAAAGGGGACCACACCGCAATAACCATACATAACATTTTCGGTCAACCCCAACCCCACATTCCAAAAAACATGGGCAGATGACTACAAAAAGCACCGAATAATAAATTCAAATCTAGCTATACTACATATACTAACCTTGCATAGAATTCCACTCAAAGGACTTGTCGATACACGTACAACGAGTTCGCGCTTCACGTCGAAGATCGTGATTGCAACGATTACTCCAATCAACAACCATGAAAGTCCTAATTTCGCAAAAACCCTCTATAGTAACGAACGAGTTCACCCTTCAACGTCCAAGCTTGAAGAACACTCTCGTTCCCAATTTTAATCCCAATTTTAATGGAACCCTAATTGCTCATGTCATTTTAGATTCAGAAAACCATTATTTTAAAAATGTTTCATATAAACAAATTCCACGTACGACCCTCTGCTTATGCCATGTATTTAAAATATTCCACGTCAAACTGACAGCTTATCAGAAAGTTAATCTTGTTAACCCAATTTAACAGCAGAGAGCCAATTGCTTCAATTTTTCACATTTACGGACCCAATTGGAAAAAAAATGACCTATTTGAGAAAACTTAATAAAAATAGAGACTACGATGGGGATTAAACCTAACATTTTTTATTCTATGAAAATATAAAAAAATAATATTAAAAGCATTTGAGGACTTAGTACATTATTTTGGATTTTGGAGGAGGAATTGTTTCAATACTACAAAATCAAATATTTTGGCCTCAATGCTTAAAAGCTGAAGAAGGTTGAACATAAAGTGTTGGAAGCAGTAGAAATGAGTCGTCATACTCTAAAATGTCAAACTATGAAGAAGAGTTCTCCTTCCTATCTTGTAAGTTCAATAAGATGCTTAAAAAACATAAAGGATTTAGGATATGAAAGAAGATAAATAGAAAGAAGTCCAAACAACATAAAAGAAAACTTATTTTCCATTTTTTTATGGCAAATAGTTCTGGAAATTTATTAGGCAAAATCTATGAGAAATATCTTTTGAGAAATATTTTATGTTTTCCGTGAAATAAATTGAAGGAAAATTACCTATAGGTGTGGCATTTTTTCATGAAATAAATTAATCAAAAATTACTCAGAGAAAAAATTATAAAAAAATTATCTATAAATATATTACCTACGCAATTTTGACCAAAGAAAATTCGTGAGAAAAAAAAACTACTCATAAATTTAGAGTATTTCTCATGGATTTTAACCATGAAAAATTCCAATTTTTCTTATAATAGTTACTCAAATAAAAAGTCGAGAAGGTTATTGTAATTTTGACTTCTGTAAAATGTACTAATTATATTTATCTATATATTTATTTCCATACATTAATGTTATTCATAATATTTTGATAAATATTATGATTTCATTGATACAAATTTGAAAATTTGACTTAATTATAGAGTCTCTTTAGATGAAATATAAATAAATTCAATGGTTATGACATTTAAATAATTTGCACCTCTAATTAAGCAATAAAATATTTGATATAGAACATGGATAGTGACTAATTTATATAAAACAGTGTACAACTTATATAGTCGATAATTTATGTCTGAAAACCAATATGAACTTTTATTCTCTCTTTATTGTTTCAAATGCTTAGAAAATTCAATGAAAATAAAACATGAATCCAGAAATTTGAAGGCAAATTTATTACATACTGCGAAGAAAAACTACCCAAAATAGGTTAACATATGTCTTAAGTCAAACAAAATAAGCATATCTGTCACCATGGGTTCACATAGACAAAATTCAAGTATTAGACATAATTGTAATGATGCAGACAACAAATATCAGAAGTAGCCTTGCTGATTAAGACCATGGAAATGGAGGGAAAGAAAAATCATCTCTTAGCTCATTTTCAATGTCCATAAACAGGTCAGTCTCCTGTTGTTGATTCAAATGGGAAGAGGAGAGGAGAGCACAACTATCATTTCCACCACCATTCTCATTACCTACATCACAAAACAAAGGAGTCACTATCTCAACATTGATGACAATATAAGAGAGGGAAACTCATAATAACTACCTCTTATTTTGATAGTCTCATTATTTGCATTAGGTACAAATGAGTTATTTCCTTGGGATTGATTTGAAGATGAAGAAAAGATATGAGTACTACCAGTACTTCCATTTCCATCATTAGGGTTAAGTCCTTGAACTTGTTTTGCAGGAAAAGAAGCAAAAGTAGAACCACTATCATCAACAAAAAAACTATATCCATGATAGAGATATTTGTGAGGATAAACAATATCAAACAAATCTTCCCTACGTTCACCATATGGAAAAAATTTGAAGTCTTTCCCTTCGTCCATGGGACTAAAAGAAATATCAGGAAGAATACTTTCAGTTGCAACAATTCCATAAGCTTCATTATTGGCACCAAAGACAACTTCAGATATGCTACTTCCTCTTGTGTAATCAGGACAAAAATTGAATCCATTCACTTGATTTGGAGGAGCTAAAACAACAACACCACCACCACCACCAAAATGTTATCACTTTAAAAGATTAGTTTGAAAACCAAGATGAAATCAAGTAGGAATCATAATAATAATAGTAAAATCTCTTACCATGAGAAGACTTATCTTTCTCCCCACACTTGATAGAAAGTTCATTTTCCAATTTTTGTTTGAGTTCCATCAAAGATGCCCTCATTTCTTTAGCTTGTTCATGATTAAGATCTTTGGCCTCCCACCAACCATGGGCATTTCTTGTCTTCATAATCTCTGTAAGTTCTTTCTCCCGCTCTTCCTCATACTGCATTTGATCTATAAGTCTCTTATTTTTTGCACAAAGTTCATCTATCTCTAATTTTGTTTGATCTTCCACAAGATTAATGACATCTTTTGAAAGGTTTTGTTTATCAGTAGAAACAATCATTGCTTGGTGAGAAGGTTCTCCGTAACTAAACCAGTTTCCAGATGAAGTATGCATAAGTATATCAACTTTTGCTCCACAAAGAGTTGATAACTCACTGGCTTTCTTGTGAATGTCACGTTTTCTTTTGGTGAAAGTAATGAGAAGATCCCTATTATTCTCAATCTTCTTAATCTCTCGTTTTTGTTTTTGTTTGATCAGTTTTCCTTCCATTCTGATTGATAGAACAAAGGAAGGAAGGTATGTAGTGATGAGCCTCTTTGTATCTGGCTTGGAGTTGTGATGTTAATAGAGAGAAACAAAATGTAGGTAATTAATGCAATATTCATAATAAAATTAAATATTACGTGTTTCATACATTTCATTTGTTTCCCTAATTTTGGTATGCTTGTAAAGTTTTCTAATAATAGAGATTCATAATTTAATTATACTTATGCTTATAAAATGTCAAATTAATAAAAAAATTAATGTCTCAAGAAAATTTATGTGTGAGCATGCAAGGTAAGGTTTTTATTTACGAATTTTAAATATGTAAGGATTTGATTAGCCAATAATTAATGATAGGTAAATAAAACATATAGTTTATGTATTTTAAGGATTTTAAATTGTATAAATAAATAAATAAAACATTAATATATTACCTTTATTTTTTTATATTTATTAATTAAAAACTCATTCTTATAATTTTTTATCTAATAATAGAGTATATCTGTTGCCGATGATTAAGGGAAAACAATAAATATATAGTGTAACTTTCAATTTCAATAAATTTTCTACATCATTATGCTTTACTCTAGTAAATACATGTCTTCTTTTATATTTTTAATTAAATCATGTTTATATATTAATAATTTTATATTTTAAAAAATATTATATTGGTTACTGTCAGACCTCGTAAATATGCACCCAAAACCCCTCCTGTCAGCTCATTTAAAACGCACCCAAAACCCTCTGCGCGGACGCCAGGTGTCAAGAAACGAGGATATGAAATCAGATAGTGGGATGCAGGTGTCAGCAGAAGAGCGGACGCTCGTTTTACGTGGGAAGAAAAATGATTTTCTGAAACCTCCTTCCCACTCTCTCTGCATGCACCCTTCGTCTTCCAAAAAAATCTGATCTTTCATTTTCTCCTTCTTCTCTCTAGAAAACTCTCCCTTCTCTCTATGTTAACTCACATTTTCTCTGCTCCGATCAACGTTCAGGCACCGTGGAAGCATTCCCGGCGTCCCAAGCTTCATCTTGAACCGAACAAGTTTCAAGTTTGAGCTGGTAAGTTTTCTCCCTTAGTCGTTCGTTCTTTTGTTTCATGCAAAACCAAGTTCTGGTTGCATCCAGGGGTGTAGTCTAAGTTATTTTGATGTTGTTGGTTTAGTTGGAAGAGTAAAATGATCGTTGAGGGTAGAAAGCTGTAGTCGGGCAAACCAAGAACCTATGTTTAGGACGTTCACTCACGTATCCAGGTAAGGGAAGCTTATTTAATTTAATTTGTATGCTGTTGAAATGTTTTAACGTTCGTTTAGTTGATTGAATGAGTTTGATGCATGATAGTTGATATGATTGGATTGAATGAACGTTCGTTTATTTAATGAGATAAAATGAAATATGGCTGAGTTAGGTTGTAATGTGTGAAATATATGAAACTTATATGATATGGATTGTATGAAGTATGAAAGTTGATTATGATGTGAGTTTTATAAATTTAAGAAGTTATGAAGTTATAAGTTAAGAAAAATGAGTTTGAAGGTAAATCGATTATGTATATGAGATTTCACTATGATAAAGTACGTTCATTACTGAACGGTCATTGACCGTTCGGTTTTCCTAGTAAACCTAGTGGAAACGAGATTCTTTCATTTGGAGAGAATCCTAGTATAGGACGAGCGCCCTCGTGTGGTAATATTATGCTTGAGCGTTCGGCCGAGCATAGTTGTGCCTGAGTCTACTGTGATAAACTCAAAAATATATATTTATTTAATTGTATATTATTGTTGTTCGTAAACACCACTTCAATAGTATTTTAATATATTTATCAAACCTTTTATTAGAAGTTTATTAGTGCTCGGTCTTATACCAAGCGCTCGTACTCATGTCTTGTATAATCAATCTTGGTAAAATAGCGTTCGTCCAACTTCAGTAATATTTTACTTTACCATGTTCGATCATTTACTGGCATTGGATTTCTGTATGTGAACTATTCTAAATCTAGTTCCTTAAAATCTTGACTAGTCTTCCTTCATTGGATCCGGCCTAGGGCCTCCATACTTGATTTATTCCTTGAGTATTGGTTTAAACTCAAGAGAGTCAGTTCATTCAACTGACTCACGTGGTAAAAAATGTTCGTCGCATATTGTACCATTGTACTCGGTTTATTCTTAAATCTAAAGGTAACTCTCTCGGTCTTATTCTGTTCTAGAACGAGAGATTTATCGGTCTCGTTCCTATCATTCGTCCTCGTTCTGAAGAGGGCTGAACGTTCGGTATTTTATGTTCTTAGAACTGATGATGAAAATAACACTAAAGGAAAATATTATAAAGGATGAAGAGTATTTGAGAGAAATTAAAAGTTGTGGATTTTGGACGAGCGTTCCAAGGAGGAACAACTCTTGAATGAATATTGAAATTTGTATAGTATGAATGTGGTTAAGCTTAGCTGGCGGTTCATCCTGATGTTCTGTGAGTACTCGTCCTCATGTAGAGGAGAGTAGGTTATGTGTGGGAACGGCAGGAGGTCCTAGTCCTTAGGGGTACTTTGGACGGAACGGACTAACCTCGGGTGACAGCTGATGAGAATTCCAGTTACTACATCACCCGGGTGCATGAACGTCGTGTACACAAAATTCATACAGTCCGGACGGTCAGTCTAGTAGTAGGCCTTGCTTGAATCGTACATTGAGATGTATTTGATGTGTTTGAATGTGATAAATGTATGTTATTGCTTGAATTAAATTACATAAGCTTACCCTGTGTTTTTCCTTGTGTTGTCTCGTTTGTACGTCCGTCCTTGTCCTTGCAATGATCATCCGTGTGGATGTGAGCAGAAGGAGACGCGCTACTGGAAGAGGCGCTGGAAGAACAATATTTGGAGGAAGAGAACCTCGTGGAAGTTGAAGTTAAGGCCGAACCATAGTACGTTCGATTAGTAGTATAGTTTAGTTAGTATAAGGTGTCGTTCGGTCACCTTTTCTTTTGTTAGGAACAACCGTTCGGTAATTCCTTTTGTAAACCGTTCGGTCAGTTTCGTATTGTTGTATAAGTCAAATTTGAACTCTTACTGTTTATGGACGTTCGGTCAGAACTGCACGTTTTCTTTAATGTTAAGACTGAACTGATATATTAATTAATGTGATTATTCTATTGTATGGTTTCATTACTGTATTTTTGGATGTTACAGTTACAAGGAAAAATATCTTTTAAATTAAATTATTTATCTCTAAAGTGATAAAATTAGTCATTCATTTAATTAGATACTAATTTAATTTAAATTTTATTATATAGTCAAAATATTAGTAATTAATGTTGGAGATTAATTTAGATATAATCTAATGATCAATTATATAGAAATCAATTCAATGATCATGCTATGTAAAAAGCAATCACTGATCATATAGAAACCATTTCAATGACCAAATTATATAGAACCTAGCCAGCATAAATCTGAATAGATCCGTAAATTTTGATATGTGCAACAAACATTTCTGTATTTTCCTGAAGAGAAATAAAATCTAATGCATCATGTATACTTGTATTATTTTGTATCACACTGATACCTTGTATACTTGTTTATGAGACCCATGTCTCTTTATGTTTTTAATACATATAAAGGCATAAGTCTTACTACATATTGCTACATTACATAATTTATTATGAACAAATTTAATGTATAAAAAAGTACAAACTAATGCACTAGATATATCCATTTATTATTATTTTGTGCAAATATTTTCTAATTTTTTTTAAGTTTTTAAGTCAATAGTGTTTGTATCCTATCCATATCACTTAAAAGTCAAGTAACTCTTTCAAAAGGTTCAGCATAAAGGAAATTTAGTTATACTCGATAAACTACATTGTTGTACAACATGACAATGCCTAGCCTTCATATAAAAACACTCTATATAAGACGAATAAACAACATGGGTTATAATATAAAGTCTTCGAAAGGAGAAAACCATTTAATGCTTATATTATCGCATGTAGAGAATTAAATGTCTGAATAATGATCTAATCATATGATAGAAGAAAGAAGAAGTATAAAAGCTTATCTAAGAAGTCTTTAAAAACTATGCAAGCACAACAACTAGCTTTTAAAAAAACTTCTATATAAGGAATAAATATCATAATCCATAAAAAAATGTACATGAAGAGAAATATATCAATGCAATAAACTTCTCAAGGTATTTAATTTCAGGCAAATTTTCTTTTATATACAACTTGTATATAAGCTTTGAAAAGTCGGTGTAAATCTCTTCATTCTTTCATATCATTTGTGAAAGAGTGTTCGCTCTATAAAAGTTTAAGGAAACTATAAAAAAAAATACAAGAATTGATATGAGCTTGGGAAAGCTGTGAAAGAATATATGTAATTAGAAGCAACGAAACTTGTAGTGTTTAGTCAGTCAAGGATTGGATGTACCATGTTGAGACGAACCAACATAAACATTTGTGTTTGTTTCTCTATATTCCTCCTCTAGGCATACTTTATATATTATGTTTGATGTTCAAGAAGTGTTTTAGTCTGTTAAACATTGTTGATTCAAAACATAATTGTATGTATGTTTTTAATAAAAATTAATATATAATTTGTTAAATGTTAAGTTTTAGTACATTTTCATCTCTTTTTTAAACACTATAGATGGTGAAATGGTCGTTCATTAAATATGTTCTTTAAAATTTCTAGATACGCAATTATCTCAATATTGTTTTTTAGTATGTGTTATAGTTTGTTATTAAAGGTCAACTTTTAAGGGGTTAAACACCTGCCATGTATAGAGAGAAAGTGGAAATAGAAAAACAACTCATTAATGAAGGAGCATCTTTAACAATATTTCTTGGAGAAGATTACTTTTATTGACGATATATAATGAAAATGTTCACTTGTGAATATCATGACTAAATGCGATATTATCATCTTAATACTAGAGAAGAATGGACTTAAGATGATTTTGACTTCATTAAATTGAAAAAATAAGGTACACTCTCATGTGCACTATATATAAAATTAAATATAAAAATATCTGCATGTTAAAACAATTGAGATTCCTTCAATATCAACTTTGTAGGCAATAAGAATATTCAATTCAATTATGAAAAGTTGTTATTCTCACCATACATTATGAGATCTTTATAATGAAAGGAAAATACGGTAATTTAAAGGAAAACTAGGACTACACAAGAAATGGTTAGGATAATGCTCTATGAAAAACTATATCTAAGCATTTTTGGATTGAGGTTATGAATACTTTCTATTATGTGCAAAACGAAATATGTATCAAACCATTATTGAATAAGACTCCTAATAAATCAGGGAGAGGAAGACAACTTATCATATCTTATTTTCACCTTTTTAGGTATGAATGTTTCATTTTTAATACCAAAGATCAACAAGGAACATTTAATTCTACAATAGATAAAGGTATATTTTTGGGTTATATTATAGATTCAATGCCTATAAAGTTTATAATCTTAAAACATTGGTTGTTGGAAAAATCATAAATGTAAGTTTAATTATGTTTTAAAAATTAATAGGAAAATATCTTATCAAAAAGCCTTCATGCCCTAAGCTAGAGCATTTAATGTAAGATAATCTATTTATAGACCAAGAAATAATTAATTCTTTTTAAGGTAGTGACCCTGGTGTACCAATGCATTATACATTCATAGGTTTGGCAGTTATATTTATGACGAACACTATTAACAAGTGTGTTTTGAGGGCTAGTTAGCATTTGTGCACCCATGAATATCATACCTACGTGTAGAATTTACATGGGGCTCATGATAATTGGGTCATATTTTTGTTGAAATATATTGAATTTAAGAGGGGATGAATTGAACTTTTAAAAGATTTCTTCACTTTTAAATTTACAAAATCTAAAACATTTATCGGATTTTCTTTGAACCAATCAATCCAAGAAGCAATTCTTGATCAAGGTTTTTCTAGGATGTTATATAAATTTCATTATATTCATAACGAAAAGACAATATGTTTTCAAGATTCAAGATTGTAAAATGTAAAAACAAAGAAAAAAACACAAAGAAATTCATATTGGTTCCCCTTTCCAAAGTAGTTGATTAATCACACTAATCATGTGCCAATTCACTACATTTAAATTTGTACATGCACTCTACAAAATAATAAACACTAACTTGATCTTGAACCCTTCAAGATCAACAACTACTTGTGAAACCCCTTCACAAGCTAATCCTAATTAAGAGATAAACAATAACAACAAATATTGGAACAAAATGACTTGGATACAACAACTCACATTATTATCAAAGAGAGGATGATTTTGACTAAGGAGTTATTTTTAATAATGCTTCAATATTTGAAAAGAGTTATTCATAAATAACTTTCCAAACAGTATTTTTAGTGATGAGAATATGACAAGTTTGTAATTTCAAAAGTCTAATTTGTTTCAACGATTATGTATTTAAACACAAGATTTTAAGTTTCAAAAATAAAATATGGTATCAATCAATTGAAAAACATTTTAATCAATTGATCTAGAGTATTATGACTCAAATGGAAATTCTAATATTGAACTACATTTTAATAAATTTAAATAACTTGAATTAAATTTTTAGTAATTTCAATCAATTGATTGGCATTTTAATTGGTTGAAACAAAGGGAACATGCTTTGTAGTGAATGTTTCATAATTTTAAAATGTTGAAATCACTTCTCAATTGGTTGAAATGATTAAACATGATATTTTGCACAATTACGAAAATTTCAAGCAGTTAAAAAGTGATTTTAACTAATTAAAATTTCATGTCCTTAGTTAGAATGTCAATTAAAATCATTTAAGAACAATTATTTAAAAGCATGTTTTTATAAAGTCAAGCATTATACGTTTACTCACAACTACGTAATATCAAGAATAATATCAATGATCAAATCTTCATCAAGGAACTTGTTCAAAAGGGTTAGAAGCATCAAATCAAATCAAATACTCAAGTCTAATAGATTTGTCACATTGGATTATATATCGATTATGTCAACCAATGTGTTATCTAACATCCAAGTTAAGGGAGACTTAACAATACAAAAATCACATCTTGAAAATGATTTGTATAAGATGCAGACTAGAAAAGTAAGCAATATCAAAACAAACAAATCTACATTATCA
Source organism: Vigna umbellata (assembly GCF_029865625.1). NCBI lineage: Eukaryota > Viridiplantae > Streptophyta > Magnoliopsida > Fabales > Fabaceae > Vigna > Vigna umbellata. Next base: position 58,928,359 of record NC_142165.1, on the reverse strand, counting down.
TATGATGCACCCTCCATTTCAATAATTTCCTTTAATTCTCCACAATAGACGAAAGATTGAAAATATATTTTAATATGATGCACCCTCCAGTTCTCATCTACATTATCATATGATGCACCCTCCATTTCTCATCTAAAATAATAATAAAAAAAAAACCTTGGAGTCAAATTGAAGGAATTATAGTTAGATAATCTTTCATAGAACAACTATAACTTTTTGTATAAAATTTTATCCAAGTGTGTGGAATAAGAATTTCTAATAGATGATTATTGGATTTTTCCAAAGCAGAAGAATTAATTTTTTTTTGTTATAAAAATGTATGGACTCTATAGTATATCTTTCAAAATGCAAAAAGAATCATTGGAACAAGATGAGTGTTAAAAACAAGTTGGATTGATGAGAAAAATAGTAAGAAATAAAGTTAGATTAATAATTCAATGCTATAAAACCAACAAAGAATGTATTGATTTCAATAAAATTACTTGTATAAGTTATATAATATTTAGATAAAATGCTTAAACACTATTTATTCATCTTTAAAATTATACACTAATTTAAATCATTTCTATGCATTTTTCCCATAAAACAATTTATAAACTATTATTCTTTGACTTGATAAGGATTAACTAAGTTGGTTATTCAATAATTTGTTCCAATTATATGCAAACTTGTAAAACTTTTTAAAAGGATACATGATCATTCTAACTAAACAACGTTTTGAAAACTTGTTCTTTGTAGTTTGAAGAAATATATATATATATATATAATCTACCGGTATGAAAATTAAAAATTTATCATATAATATAATTGCTCCGATATGTTAGCATGAAAAAAAAAATCTCTGAATAAGTAAAAGGAAAGATAGACAACTAGTATGATAAAGTTACTTTCTCCTTTATTTTGCTTTAATATATCAAACAAATGGTTAAACGACTAGCATCGTAGAATTCATGTGATGCTCTAATCCTTATCTATTTGCTCTAATCAATATCCATCTTATTTTGTTGAAATTCTCTAATACTTACTTTGTGTTAGAATATTTATTTATTAAACATAAAAAAGAAAGAGATTGTTAAGGACATATATTGTCTAAGAAAATCTTGTTTTGAAGATTAACATAATTGTCTAACGAATAACGTTTATTAAATGAACCCTTCACGATAAACACATTAAACGTTATATGTCTAAACGCCATCCTAAACACTAAGCGTTACTACAATCAGACTTTGCCTAAACGCTAGCACGTATATCATGGCTAAACGTTTAAGAACGTCTAACGCTTAAGAAAGTCTAACTCTTTTAATGCATGTACAAAATAATACTTTATTATCTATTGTGTTGTGTTATCTTATTAAAGTACATAGCTTTATCCAAAAGTTCTACATATTATGAGAATCTTTCTTTAATATTTTTTGTCTGACGCATTCGTATAAGCAACATAGTTGCTTGTGCAAGAAGCAACATAATATTTGACCTTGTACCTAAATGCTACCCACCCTACAAATGCTTTGAGTAACGAATCTTTTTCCAAAGAAGTCTATATAAAGAGGATTGCATGAAGAGAAGACACAATCAAGATTTATTGTTTACTCCTACGTTGTCGTTTTTCTCTCAAGCTTACATTGTCTAGACTTTCTCATTGAAAAAGAAAAGCTTTATTACAAGTTTTCAAAGATTCTTTGTATTGAAAGTATATCCTCTCTAAAAGAGTAATAATGTATCCTTGTATTTTAAAAACACTTTGTTGTTTTGTATATTCATAAGTGAATTCAAATACTTTTTGATTTAACTTAGTGGAGTTAAACGATCTAGTAAGTTGAACTAGTGTAAAACTAGGAGTGGTAAAACTCATATAACCAGTTGGGTTAGTTTCTAAAACCAGGAGTGGTCAAACTTGTTTGTAATCTTTTAAGGATTAGTGAAACTCCTTAAGAGTGCTTAAGGAAGAACTAGACGTAACTAAGTTTGGAGTGAACTAGTATAAAAATAAAAGTCTTCATTCTTACTTACATCTTAAAAATCTTTCTAAGCACTTATAAAAATATTTAAGTGTCTAACACTTTTTGCAGACCATGTAACTCCTGCAAAAAAACGTCTAACACTTATTTGCAAAAAAGTTTTAAACTTTATTCAAACTCCACTTTGAGTTTACCTGTGTTTCAAATAATAATAAAAATAATAATTTTTATTATTTCTTCTTATTATAAAAAGAATAACACAATGTAATATGTGCATGTCTTTTCACTTGTATTTAATAAAAATAATTATTGTTTATATGATTTCAACTACCTTAAAACTAAATTATAAGAAGTTAATAAAAAAAAAAGAAGATTTTAGATATTTAATAAAACAAATTTCTAAGAAAGATTCAATTAAAAATATTTAAATGAATATGTAAATACAAATTTAATTATAAATTTTTCTTATTATTCATATAAATGAAAATATAAAATAATTACATCATTCCATAATCAAACTTAAATAAAATGTTTAGACACTTAATACACCAAAAATATTTAATTAATATTCAATTAAAAATAGTGAAATTTAGTAGAACTTCAAACTTAATTAAGTTTCATTTTTATTTTAAGAAAATATCAAATAACAAAACAAATTGATCAGTTTTAATCCTACAATTTCTTGCTTGTAATTAATTTAAATTTTGCGTGGTACAAAGGAACCTACCAGTGTTGGTGTCTTGAACCTTTGACCATCTTTAATTGTTTTTTCTAATGCAGAAAATTATTATTCAAGTTGTTTTCTTTGTTTCCTCGTCACTCTGTAATAGAATGTCTTTGTTGTTGGAATTGTACCTTTTCTTTGACCATTTTTCTTTCTATATTCCACACTTTTGAGGTCCTTTTTCATTGACTAAGTCTTCAGCTAAATATACGAATATTCTTCATTCGCTAACGGACTTGCAAAATTTATATATATATATATATATATATATATATATATATATATATATATATTATATAAATTATATTTATATATATAAATAAATTATATATATAATATGTAATATATTTTATTTTTCTATTTTAATTTTCTGATAGAAAAATTATTCAAATAAACTCATTATTGCCACTGATGTGTAGTATAAGTCTAGATCTTCGTGATAATGTGAAATGAAGCTTTTTCTTTGAATTATTATCTAAGAAAATTACATTAATCTTTTTAGTATTATTATGAATAATTTTCATTAAGATATTTGTTAAACAACAAAGTAAAAGATTATTAAGACAAGATCATTTAATAACCTTTTATTTTGAAGTTTAACAAAAATGTTTATTAAAATGAATGTCTAGGATAACTTGTTAAATGATATATGGCTAAATTCTGTATTAAACGCTATAATAAACGAACTATCTTAAATGTTATAGTAAACAGTAAACTGACTATCCTAAAAAGTTATAGTAAAGAGACTATTCTAAACGCTATAGTAAATAGACTATCCTAAATGCTATAGTAAACAAACTATCTTAATGTGTAGTCTCTCTTTATCTGTGCAGATTATATTAAGAACAAAGTGTTTTATCCAAAGTTTCTGCTGATCAAGAAAGACTTTAAGAGATACAGAGATATTCTAGAAATGTTTTCTTGTTACTTTATGTCATCATCTATACATCAACACATTTTTTTCTCTATAGAAGCATGTAACGTCTGACAGTGTACAAAAGGCTACAACAACTTTTTCAAATGCTCTAAAAGTAACGAAGCTTTTTCAAAGTTCTATATAAATTGAAGACTGCATGAAGAAGAGAAGAAGAACAAAATAATTGCACATACTCTTACATTGCTACTTTTTCTCTTTGTTTACGCATTGTCTATCTTTGAGAATACTTCTTTTTGTAATAAGTCTTTCATATCTATATTATTTTGATCATATCCTCAATATGAGAGTTATTAATTTGTACTTGTTTTAAAACATACATATTTTTTATGGATAATCAAGAGTGATTCACAACACTCGATTTGTTTAACTCAGGGAGAGTTAAACAGTATTTAGCCAGTTGGGCTGTTGTAAACCAAGTGTGGTGAAACTTGTTTGTAACTTGTTGAAGTTAAACCCTTTAAGAGTTTTTAAATGAGAACTGAACGTAACTCAGTTTAACCCAAAACAATAATCAAAAGAACAAAGCCATTATTTTAGTTTAACCTTAGAATCCATAATGAAATTATAGTGAAACTAACTCTAGAAGCTTAACCCTCAATGGATGGGGTGAAATACATAATGTATGAAAGTAAAAGTAAGAAAAATATGAAAAGAAGGTAAGAGATGTAGTGGATGGCAGCTGCACAAAACCAAAGTTGATAATGCCCCCTTTGTATTTCCCCTAGATCTCTTTATATATATATATATATATATATATATATATATATCTTGATTGGGCTTGGATCCTTACTTTTCTGTTGATGAAATCTCTTATCTAGTAGTATAATATCTCCCAAATAATTAACATATTTGATTCGTTTTTAAAAATATTTGAAAGATATTCACAGTTGATATTTTTAGATATAATTAAATTAATTATTTTGTAAAAATCTAATAAATTATTCTGAATTTTGCATAAAATTCCAATTCAACCCTTCTTGTTTTGTTTAAAATTGTGGAGAGACCCAAAAGTTTTCAATATTTTCATTTTAGCCCTATTTTTATGATCATTATTTGAATGTTTGACCTAATGATGGGTTGTCCAATGAGGGACTAGGACGTTTCAGTTTCCTCTTTCTCCCAAAATTAGGATTTTGCCATGAAAGTTTGGTGCGTCACTATGGTACTATGGATTTGTGCAATGGAGGTTCTGGTAAGGTGTCTCGCTGCTAAGGTGGATTCATAGTCTCATATTTGTGTTGATTGCATTCTAGTTCTGTTTTGTAGATTTGTAGAGGCACAATTTTGGCTTTGATGTAGGTGCAATGGTGGCTTTTGTGCATGGTTGATTCGTGATGGAGTGAATCTATGAGTGGAGATCAATGGTTCAAAAGGATTTAGGGTGTCACGATTTAAGGCTTGCTTGTGGTGTTGATTGAGATGTAATTCAGGTAATGAACATGGTGGCTAAAAGCATGAAGACATTATGGTGGTTTTGGTGGCTAGGGTTTCTTATGTGTTAAGAGGTTGAAGATGATGATGTGGCAGCACCACATGACAACTTTATATTGGCCAGATTCATGCATGGAGGAATTTCACGTGGCAACATTTGAAAATATATTATTTTATGAGTGATAGAGGGGTGAGAATAGAGAAAACAGAGGGTGTAGAACAAATTTTATGTTTGACTCATTTTTTGTTTTAACTTTTTTTTTTAATATTCATTTTGTGCACCCTCACATTTTGTTATACTCACATATTATTGTTGAATGTCGTCGATGTTGTTGGACACTTCACACAATACAACAGTAGCGAACGGTGGCGACAAGGCTTCTATGTGGTTCATGAATGAAGGGTAGTCATAATGGGAATGGAGAAAGTGAAGAGTTGGGATGGGTGAAGAAGAAGATGAAATGGAAAATAATAAAAAAATATTAAAGTAGATAACTTTTCACGTGTCATGTTGATGTGGATTACTGTTAGCCATGTCAAAGAAAACACTAATGTTGTTAGTCATTGAGGATTGATTCCATGAATTTTGAAAGGATAGGGACCTAACTAGACCAAACTTTGAAAGAAGGACAACCAAAATGCTTAATAGTTTAGGGACAAAAAACAAAGTTAACTGTTATTTTAATTACCTTAGTATTCCTATATTGATTAGTGCGCCTAAATCATGTTTATTCATCATTTGATGGATAGGGTGTGAAACAAATTGATGGCCTAAAAGGGAGAGTTGTTGAGTATGGTGAGATGTATCAAATTGATTAACTCAGTTATTGCTTGAATCCTCTATTACAACTATCAGGTGTAGAAATGGTTACTCAAGTTGATGCACAAATTGAGAAATGGATTAGGAATTTCATTTGGCATATGGGACATTAAGAGGTAAGGTATGATGACTTTGAATTCATCTAGGGTTTTTGCACAAAAAAATGTGTATTGGTTTGTAATTGACAAATATTTTAGTGGAGAATAATGTCTTCTTTCTCCTATTAGCATAAGACTTTGCTTACGATGGATTCACTTTGTCTGAGTTGATGAAAAAGTGGTTTCTTAATTCTAATCGTAAAAGGTGCGTGGTTTATCATTTTTTTGTACGGCTAGAGATAAGAGATTTGTATGATGTTTTGGGAGGATACTTGTTGGACATTTGGAAGGGAAGATAGTATCACTTTATGGAATGATCTTTGATGCTTCTCTAAATGGATATCTAAACTGACCAAAGTGCCCTTCAAGATAAGATTAAGTTAATGTCTCAGGTAAAGAATGCTTGCATGGATTTTGAATTGTAAGATATTTCTTCTTGTTTTTTTATTTATTTACTTTTTCTTCCATAGAGATCTCTAAGAAAAGGGAATACGAAAGTAAAATCTGGAAAGGGAGATCTCTACAAGTTGCTATGAATTAATTTTTTTTTGTGCCAATTATGGAATCAAATGGGAGGTGATTCGGTCTAGTGTTATTCCCCCTGTCAAATCGCCTGTGTTATGGAGAATATTGGATAATAGATTGCTAACAAATGATGTTGTGCAAAAAAGGGGATCTCTCTACGTTCCTTATTTTCCCTATATGGTAGGAAAAATGAGTCTCTATCTCATTTATTTTTTTATTGTGATGTGGCCATGAAGTTCTGCTTTATTTTTGAAGATTTGCTGGTTGCTTTTATTGATTTAATTATTGCTTTTCTAAAAAAATAAGTTTGTCCTCTTATCAAGTTGGTTGATAGGGCATGTAGTGGTTATTAGGTTAGTTTGTATGATTTGGTGTATGAAAAACCATGCTAAATGTTAGAAGAGTGTTGATTATTCTATGAATATTTGAATCATGTTAGAACTAAAAGCTATTTATGCATTCAAGGAAGGAGATGAGGGAAGGAGACTAGGTGTCGAGGGGTGTGTGTTGATTATGCTAAAAGTGCAAAATTTTAAAGGTTGTGGTTGGAATTGATTAACTTAGGTTTGTCAACCTTTTTCTCATTAAAAGGTTGTATCGTGGTCTATCGAAGGTTGTTGCAAGAAATGTGTAATTTTTTTGTGTTATTGATTTTAAGGTGTCACATATTTTTGAGAAGAAAACAATCATGCAAATAAATTGACAAAACTTTACGCTTATTTTCAAGGAAGGTGTTTAAATGATTTACGATGATGTCATCGTTTATAAGTGTAGACTTTTATCATAATACGTTTCATTTTTAGTTGACTTGTATTTTGTTCACGGTTTGATCTTCCATGAGTTTTGTTTATCTCTTTCACTTTTAAGGGTTAAATATGTTTTTAGTCTCTCAACTATCAAGCGTTTCTGGGTTTAGTCCCTCTTCCAAAGTTTGCTTTATTTTCATCTTTCTCCTTAACGAAATTGTAATTTTTAGTCCTCAATGACCAACAGCGTTAATTTTTTCTGATGTGGCTAAAAGTGTGCCACGTGGAAAACCAATTCTAATTTTGTTTCTGACTGTAATTAAAATTAAAATTAAAATTAAAAAATATTAAATTGTAGGCTCAAAATTGGAATCTCTTTTGTTCGTCGTTCAAGGGTTCATCTTCTGCGGGCACTCTTTTCTTCTTTATCTTCAACCAGCCATGGCCACACCAGGTCCATCTCCAGCTATTACACTCACTTTCTTCTGACCATGATTCCATCTCCTTTTTCGATCTCATTTTTCCTTTCGTCTATCTTTAACTCAAATCACAACATATATCATATATTTCTCGCTGTCTCTCACTCTTTCTTTCCTTTCCCTTTTCCTAAACCTATTCCCACAAAAATTGGGGTGGAAGGCATTCCACATTTCTTCTCCCTTTCTCCAGCTATAATTATTAATTAACAAAATGTCATACCAAGAACACGAACAATCTCTGGAGTACTTCCCCTATCGTCGGAAACAAGAAGAACGTGAGCAACGCGGTTAGTGAACTTCTTGAGCTCTTCGATGACATCGTTGAAGGCGGTGCCTCCGGAGAAGACTAACAAGGCAGGCTGAGGGTGAAGAGGGTTAGGATTTGAGTAACAACGACAATGATGGTGGAAGCGATGGTATGATGAAGAGGCAACCATTGAAGACGAAGAAGAAAATGACGATGAGAGGATTTTTGCAGAAACTGGGAAGGAGAGGGAAAGCGTATCATAGATTGTTGGCCCAATATTTTCATCAATGCCACCTATAATTGGTAAAAAAAATCATAATTAATACTAAAAAATCGTAACAAACTATCAATATAATGTCATTTAACATTACTCTTTTCATATTTACCTGTTACGAACAAAGCCAAACATAACTGGTCTTGGTCATCAGGCACCAGCAATAACGTTAGTCAGGTTAGGGTTAAGGTTGTTTTGGAAGTTAAAAAAATGCCTTTCCCTAGTTTCGTTATCAGCTTCTTCAGATTTAGGTTCATCTTCTCTACACAAAATTAATCTTTCTCTTTCTCTTTTAATTTCCTCTTTTCACTAATTCGCTCGCATAGCGTAACTTCCTTTAATTCTTTTTTGTTTCCCAAACATGTTAACTCAACCAACGCTGTACATTTGACGCCATGGCTGGTTGAAGATGAAGAAGAAAAGAGTACCCAGAAGATGAACCCTTGAACGAAAAAGAGGGATTCAAATTTTAACCCTAAAATTTAATGTTTTTTCTTTTAATTTTAATTACAGTAAGGAACAAAATTAGAATTGGCCTTCCACGTGGCACACTGTTTGCCACGTCAAAAAAAAATTAACGTCGTTGGTTGTGGAGGACTAAAAATTACAGTTTCGTTAAGGAGAAGGATGAAAATGAAGCAAATTTTGCAAGAGAGAGTAAACCCAAAAACGTATTTAATCCTACGTTGAGGGATTAAAAACATATTTAATCCTACTTTTAATAATATTTTCATGTGATGTTAAATTATAGACGTATCTTAAAATATTAATATGTTGAAATGTTAACAAGTATAATGATGTATAGCATAAGTTTTATATAAAAAAAAGTTAAATATGTTGTTAATCCCTCAACTATCAATCACTTTTGGGTTTAGTTCCTCTCTCAAATTTTGCTTCATTTTCATCATTCTCCTTAATGAAATTGTCAGATTTAGTCCTCGAATACCGATGACGTTAATTTTTTTCTTAAGTGGCTAACGGTTTACCATATCACTTTTCATTTTTCTCAAACGTGTCAATCCTTCCTCTTTTCTCTTTGCACGTGAGAGACTATCTCCCATGGATCTTCAACATCCTTCAACGGAGTCACCACTAGCCTACACCTCTCCAACTGTATTAATTTTGTAATATATTTTGAAATAAAATTTGTCATTATTATAGAGGTAGTGGTATGTAGTAAAACATGTATAAGAAATAAAGGACAAATTTAAAATTTTACAATATTATTATTATTGGTTACAAATATTTTTGTTATAAGGTTTTTATTTTTCAACAAATCAATAATAATACATTTAATTTCAAAGTACAAAAAATCATATATCATATTTCTTTAGAAAATATTATTTTGGAAAAAATCAAAGCATGTTTGTATAATAAAAATTCGCTTGAAAACTCAGCTTTATAGAAATAAAATTTGATTCGATTTTAACTAAAATTTAAATTCACAAACTTTATTCTTATGCACTTAATTTTTGTTAAATAGAGTCTATATCATTAGAGATAAATTTCAATACTTAATTTCTTGTTAAAACGCCACATGTTCATTTTGGAGCTTGTTTGGAATTATTCTCACTTTTAAATGATTGAATATTGAACTAGTTTTGCTTAGTTCACTTAATCTCAATATATTTCTTATCTTCTGTTTGGTTGCATGCGCCTTTTGCTTCTTTTGATTTTATTTGAAATTGCAATGCATTATTTGTCTAAGAACTAGCCACATGTCAACAAAGTAGTGATTCTCCATGTCTTTCTTAACTTTATTGTTACGGTTTTCGATGATTCCTGTGAAAACCATTTCTCAAAGCGTCAACGGTTACTAATAATCAAATACACTTACGCTTAAAGTGATTACTTTAACGTAACTTTAAATTGATTTGATAATTTCTAACTACCAAACTAATTATTCTCTTAATTATTTTAGCCTATATTACCATATTAAATTTCAAGAAAACAAAACATATTAAATGAAGATTATATAGCTCCGCATGCGTAACACAAGCTTGCAATTAATAATACTAATCTACATATTATAAATTTCCTAATTTTCATAATTTTTTTCTATACTTTTATAACTATATAATAATATATATTCATTTTCTAAAATATAACATATTTATAGGTTGAAAAGTTTGTTAGAGGCAAAATTTGAAGTTGGAGGGTATGAATAGGTTGGAATCAGTTGAACATTCCAGCTGGCAAGAGCAGCCACGTTGGACTTCACGTGGGTCCCACCACGATGCTTCTAAGCGCGGAGCACTTCTAGTCCCACTCTTCCCATTTTAAACTTCTTTATCAAATTCAAACCACCAAACACGACCAAGCGCTATAAAATAAAAACGCATTCTTCCACTCTCTTCTCACCACCAAGCACCCTTTGAAGAAAAACCGTGTTCGTGAAGGAAAAGCTCACCCACCCAGAAACCAAAATCGCAGCTTGAAAATCTTCGTCGCAGGGATTATTCAGCAGAGAACATGGTTGGAAAGAAGAGAAGCTTCTTGAAGATGCTGAAGGGAGAGTCGCTGAGGTGGAAGTATCTGGCCGCCGCATTCAAGTGGAAGCGGCTTGCTTTTCCGACGTCTTTCTTCAACGACGTCGCTTTCAAGATTCTCTCTCTCTTTGAGGCCGTTTTCCTCGTTCTCACCGCTTGCTTTTTCTACCTCATGTGCGGTTGCCGCTTTTAAGTGTATATAACCGATGCTTTATTCAAATATTGAGATTGTCTCAGATTCATGATGATCCTTAACTGCACTCTTCTTAACTCTCTTTCAAGTTTTAAGGTTTTCGTTTTTTCTTGAGCGTTTGCTTGTTGTTAAACAAAGTTAACGTAAGAAAAATGTTGTTTTTTTTGGTTGGTTAGTGTGGATGCCGACGCAGTAATCCCGTGCTGTCTAAATTCGAAACTTGAGAGAAAGTATTTTACAGTTTCACACTTATAACGCGGTTTTAGAGTCCGTTTCTACACGCTTCTAGTTTATTTTGCTTGTAAAAAATGCTTGTTCGGGAATACTTGTTGAAGTGTTCAAGTATATGTTTCACCATCTCCATCAACTTTATATAATTTAAGACCTTACTCTGATAAGAAGTTACTCTCTCGTAAGAGATTTCTGTTGGAAAATGTTTTAAAAATAACAAGACAATAATATATGTATGAAAGTAAAATAAAATATTATGTGGGTGTTATCTTTTTCTAGTCTTTGGGTGAAATTTTCTTCCAATTATGAAGAGAAGAGATAGCTTGTCTCTGCAAGAAATTTATCCAAGTGTCTGTTCGACAATCACCACCGGCTTGACGATTCATGATTAGAAGGATTCAGAACGATTAAAATAAAATAGTTATTATTAATTAGTAATTTTTGTTACGTAATTAGTTTTCGCAATTCAATTATAATTGTTTTTTGTTTTATTTATTTATTTATTTATTCATTCCAAATAAAGGATGGCTTGTGACTAAGAAACATCAAAATAAGTTTCTTTTTTCTATAGTTTTTCTGAGAAGAGTCAAAATAAAGTTAATAAGATGATATTAAAATTCAAGATTTTGCATTGGTTAGCGAAGGTCTTTCTTTGTAACTTGTCGTAGTTACATCAAGCAACATTGAGAACTTTCTTTTATAGATTATATGAATGTAGATGGTAATAGGCCGTTTATAGCCTGTTTAAAGTCACGATGCGTTTGACAATAATTATTATTTTTTAAATTTTATATAAACAAGTTAGGCTCAAGTTTATTAAACAAATTAGGCCGAGAAACCAATCTATTTATACGTAATTAACTTTACCCTCAATGTTTTTTTAACAGAAATCTTTTCATTTTATTATTATATTATAAAATCCAACCATAAGTTCTTTGGTTGTTTAAGTTGCATAATTAAAATTATTTTTCATAGAAGCATTATTTTACTTAAAACCATACTATCTATTGATTTATCAGAAAGCTTTAACGCATAACAAATTCTTAAATTAATTATTATATGGAGGCTAATATTTATAAAAGGCAGTAAAACACTATATTAGCTATAAATATTAATATCGACCAAATTGGAATGCTATTAAAATCAACTAAACCACTTAAATACAATGAAAACAATCAATTTAAAGAGAAATTAAAAAACATTAAATTATTTTTGAATAATTTAATTGTTGATAGAATTGGTTTACACAACTTTAAGTCAAAACTAAGTATTTAATAAATAAATATTTGTGTTATTTGTGTTTTTGTCGGTTTAATAAACATGGATAAAGTTTGCTTAATATTAAATCTTAATAGAGTCCAATTAGTCAACTCTATGAGAATGGCTAATTATTTTTAACTTCTTTTAATAAATAAACATATTTATGTCAATGTAACTAAATAACACCACCTAAAATAAATAAGGTTAGCATTCTCAAAATTGATGTTAATCTTATTTATTTGTAATATTTATATTTATTTAAATTAGGATTGGTTAAGCTAAGCTATAATTTATTTATCTTATATATTATTTATTTTAGTGTCAATTAGGTCAACACTAATATAATATTTATAATGTTATAGTATCGGTTAATCCAATGTTAATGTATATACTATCTGTGATTTTGTCACAATGAAAAAAAATTGTGAATTTATTTTTACTTCAAAGATTCAAATTTAAAGATTACAAATTTTCTCACTCATAATTTCTCTTTTTCACTATTTATATAAATCTTCTCACACTCATATCCTTCGTACACACTCATCTCATTCACTCATATATTTCTTATTCATATAACTCATCTCTTTCCTTCACACTAATTTTCTTCTATAAATCTCTTTTATTCATACTCATCTTTTACATTCATACTCATCTCTTTTATTCACGCACATTTCCTTCATCCATACTCATCTCTTTCACCCTCACAATCTCATTCATCCACACATTTCAACTCATTCTTCTTTTTCTTTCATGTTCATCTCCTTCCTCCATTCCAATTTCTTTTTATCTTTTTGTCTGTATTTTATTTTGTTGAAAATCAAGGCATTACAATAAAACTTATTTTAAGTATTTTTATTAATGTCAACTAAACTGACACAAATTAAATTAATATTTAAAATAGATTTTATTAAATATATTTTAAAAAAAGAAAACCATTAAATATCAACTTAGTGATGTTGGGATACAAACAAAGTCTCACATCGGATAAAATAAGAGACAAAAATGAGTTTATATACACATAGATACCTCCATTGGTAAGAGGCGTTATGGAGTGGTACCAAAAGCAAATCCATTGATTGAGAAACAAGACGAAAGGAGACAAACTAAAATTCTAAAAATTTGGCAAATTATTTTTGTCTTTGATTTTGAGCACAATTAGATCTTACATAGACTCCAAAATTTTACGTAAATGTGGGCCTAATCATGACCTTTAATCAAGTCCATAAGTTCAGTTAGAAAAGTTTAAGAATACAAAGAATATTGATGCATGTTTTGTTAGATCTGTTACTACTCTAGAAGTAGTAATCAGTTACATCATTTTGTTTTGTACCCTTTTCCCTTTTCCTAACCTATTTAAAGGTTAGGGTTTTTCCCTTTCAGTAGTAATTGTAAAAACACTTCTATATAGTATTAATAAAAGTTTAGTTTTCTCTTACTTTTTGGAAGTCTTTCTTCTTCCGATCGGTCTTCTCTTTTTCTTCTAGATGCCATGTTTGGGTGCTGCCATGGAGAGCTTCAGCCCTTTCTCTCTCTCGCTGACCAGCCTCGTGTTTCTTCATTAATGTTCTGACGCGAGTGGCTTCATACACGTGATATTTATTCTCGTGGGCCTTTATGCTTTGGACCTCTGTTAAAATAACTACAGGCCTTATTATAATATGGTATCAAAAGAGCAACATGTTTCTTGACCTGTTCTTGGCATGATGGACAACCCAGATCCCACCAATAATCCCTCTAGCCCGTTTTATATTCATCCTGGAGAAAATCCAGGTATTACTCTTATTTCCCAGATTCTTAATGAGACTAACTACTCATCCTGGAGCAGAAATTTGAAAAGAGCAATTCTCTCCAAAAACAAGATCAAATTCATTGATGGCAGTATCAAAAAGCCACCAAGAACTGACCCTTTATTTGAGGCTTGGGAGAGATGTGATACAATGGTTTTGTCCTGGATCATCAAGACCCTTTCACCTCAGATTGCAGAAATGTTATCTATGTTGATAATGCTAAAGATTTGTGGGAAGAACTTAAAGAAAGATTTTCTAAAGGAGACTACTTCAAGATTTCAGATTTATTACAAGATATTCATTCTATTAAGCAGGGAGAAAGGAATGTCACACAATATTTCACTGACTTGAATATTCTTTGGGAAGAATTAGAATCTCTTAGACTCATACCCTATTGCACATGCCAAATCTCCTGTACTTGTGATTTGTCTAGAGTTTCTCTAAAATACAAAGAGGTTGAACACATTATTTGCTTCCTAAAAGGCTTAAATGACACCTATCATACTGTTAGAACTCAAATTCTTTTGATGGAGCCCCTTCCCAACATCAACAGGATCTTTTCTCTCCTTATGCAGCAAGAAAGACAAGAAAGACAAGAAAGACAACATCTTGGAGTCATCAATCAGAATGATTCTTTCAAAATTTTGGCCAGCACTACTAACAAACCCAATTGGAAATCCCAAGGCCGTGGCACTAGCTCAGGTGGTCAAGGAAGAGGAAGAGGGAGAAATCCCAATTATGGGAAACAATGTTCCCATTATCATAAGATGAATCATACGGTTGATGAGTGTTACTCTAAACATGGTTATCCACCATAGTACAAGAAAAATGACCACCAAAACAGTCAAGATAGGGGAGGCCAGAATGAATGGAGTTATGCTAATGCTTGCAAAGAAGATTCTACCTCTACCCAGACACAGAATGCTCAACAGGAAAATAATAACAATTCTATGCAGACTTTCACTCCTGAACAGATGCAGAAACTGTTAAAAATGATAGAGGACATTGATAACCCTTCACACAGTATTAGTCAAGTGCAAAGAAACACCTCTGGAGACAGCCAAGGTAATTTCTCCTGGATTATTGACATTAGGGCCACTGATAATGTGACCCATGAAAGAAAACACTTTATTACTTTTCATAAAATTAAACCTATATCTATTAGACTTCCTAATAATTCTGTGGTTAGAGCCCAACATGCTGGAACCATTCAATTTTTAGAAAATTTCATCATTTTCAATGTTCTCTACATCCCAGAATTTTCCTTTAATCGTATATCTGTACAAAGTCTAACAAGGGACTTAAATTGCACTCTAACCTTTTCTTCTAAGACTTGCCAGATTCAGGACAACTCTACCTTGAAGATAATTGGGCATGCTAATGTTTACAAAGGCCTTTACTATTTGCAATCTTTTCCTATTTTTAGTCAGAATTACGTTCCTAAGTCTGTTCTTTCTTGTAAACATGTTAATGATGATCTGTGGCATTATAGATTGGGACACCCTGGCCATAAAATCATAGAACAAATATGTAAAAGTTTTCCTTATGTTCAAATTCCATCTAAGACTGTTTGTGATATTTGCCATAATGCAAGACAACATAGACTTCCTTTTTCCCAAAGCACCACTGTTTCTGCTAACTGTTTTGAATTGATACACTGTGATATTTGGGGACCTATTTCTATTTCTTCTATTCATGGGCATAAATACTTTCTTACCATAGTTGATGACTATAGTAGGCATACTTGGGCCTTTTTGATGCACAATAAAGGCCAAACTAGAGAACTTCTACAGAATTTTATTTTAAAAATTAAGAATCAGTCTGGCAAAACTGTTAAAACAGTTAGATCTGATAATGGTCCTGAATTTAACTGTGTTGCTATGTATGATTCATATGGTATTGAACACCAAAAGAGTTGTGTAGAGACCACAACAGAATTCTATTGTTGAACGTAAACACCAACACATATTAGATAAAATTCGAAATGTTCTTTTTCAATCTAATATTCCTACTGCCTACTGGTCCTATGCTATATCTCATGCCATTTATTTGATAAATAGATTGCCCACATTTGTTCTAAATGGTAAGACTCCTTATGATTTGATATATAACACTCCTCCCACCTATTTGAACTTAAAAAACCTTTGGCTGCCTATGTTTTGCTTCCACTTTAGAGCACAACAAACATAAACTTAGAAAAGGTGTTTTCTTAGGTTATAAAAATGGTGTTAAAGGATATATCATACTTGATGTTAATACTAGAGAAATATTCTTAAGCAGGAATGTCATTTTCTATGAGAATATTTTCCCTTTCAAGGATCAACAGAATAATGAGACCAATTATGCTGAAAAAGAAATTAAAGTGTTTTGCCTAATGATTTTTGGTATGTTCAAAACTGTGATGGAACTCAAAATTTTTGTGAGAATAGAAATACTGAGCAGGGATCTAATAATAGTGAAGACACCACCATTAACACTGGTACTGATCACACTAATGATAGAACAGACCATAATTCTAGAAGACCCACTAAAGTCAAAAGGGTCCCCAGATATCTAAATGATTACATCCACCAGGTTAATCATTCCTCAACCAATTCCCTACATGTTTCCAATGTTTTATGTTATGACTCTTTGTCGGAGAAGCACCTAAAGTACACATTGGTCATATCTGCCACTAATGAGCCTAAATCATATAATGAAGCCAAAGAAAATCATGAATGGGTTACAACTATGCAAAAAGAACTCAAAGCTTTGCAGGATAATGGTACTTAACTCAACTCCCTCCTGGAAAAAACTCCATTGGCTGTAGGTGGGTTTACAAGATTAAGCATAGAACTGATGGCACCATAGAAAGGTACAAAGCTCGTTTGGTTGCTAAGGGTTATACCCAGCAAGAAGGTATAGATTTTTTGGACACCTTTTCACCTATTGCTAAACTAACCACTGTCAGAATGATTAATGCCATTGTTGCCTCAAAAAATTAGCATCTACATCTACTTGATGTAGATAATGCCTTTCTACATGGGGACCTAAATGAAGAAGTGTATATGGAACCACCACCAGGATTGAACATTCATGCAAAAGGTCAAGTTTGTAGGTTAACTAAGTCTCTATATGGGCTGAACAGGCTAGTAGACAATGGTTTGATAAACTATCATATTTTCTACTTTCTGTTGATTACACTCAATCTAAATCTGATCATTCCCTTTTTATTAAGAAAACATCCACAAATTTCACAGCTCTCCTTGTGTATGTAGATGATATCATTTTAGCAGGAGATTCTATCAAAGAAATAGACCATATAAAAGCTCTTCTTCATCATGCTTTTCGGATCAAAAACCTAGGAGAGCTGAAGTATTTTTTAGGCTTTGAAGTTGCCAGATCTAAGAAAGGGATACACTTATGTCAGAGAAAATATGCTTTGGACATTCTTGAAGAGACAGGGATGCTGAGATCCAAGCCCTGCACTACCCCCTTTCTAAGTGACACCAGTTCCTTATATAAGACAAAGAATTACTTGGCCAATCCTAATTCTTATCGCAGACTAATAGGGAAGTTACTTTATCTCACTAATACTAGACTTGATATATGTTTTTCTGTTAATCTTCTTAGTCAATTTGTTCATTCTCCTACTGATTATCATTATCGGGCTTTGCAGCACATGCTTAGATACATTAAGTCCAGTCCATTACAAGGCCTCTTCTTTGTTGCGGATTCACATATCCAGATAAAAGCTTTTAGTGACTCGGACTGGGCAACTTGTCCTAATACTAGATGATCCACCACTGGATTTTTCATCTTCCTAGGATCCTCTCTTATATCGTGGAAGACTAAGAAACAAAATACTGTCTCCAGGTCCTCTACTGAAGCAGAGTATCGAGCCCTGGCTGCCACATTATGTGAAATCCAATGGATTTCTTACATTCTACAAGATCTCAATGTTGAGACCACTACTGTTGTTGCGCTTTATTGTGACAATAAGTCTGCCAGACATATTGCTCACAATCAAAGCTTTCACGAAAGAATAAACATATTGAGCTCGACTATCACGTTGTCCATGAGAAGATTCAAGCCAACCTTCTTCATCTCCTACCTATTCGCTCAAATGAACAACTCGCTGACGTTTTCACTAAACTCCCTCACCGCATGCGTCTTCAGTTCATTATTCCTAAGCTTGGATTGATGAACATACACAATCCAGCTTAAGGGGAGGATATTGATGTATATTTTGTTAGATCTGTTACTACTCAGAAGTAGTAATCAGTTACATCAGCTTGTTTCGTACCCTTTTCCCTTTTCCTAACCTATTTAAAGGTTAGGGTTTTTCCCTTTCAGTAGTAATTGTAAAAACACTTCTACACAGTATTAATAAAAGTTTAGTTTTCTCTTACCTTCTAGAAGTCTCTCTTCTTCCGATCGATATTCTCTTTTTCTTCCAGATGCCATGTTTGGGTGTTGCCATGGAGAGCTCCAGCCCTTTCTCTCTCTCGCGGACCAGCCTCGTGTTTCTTCATTAATGTTCTGACGCGAGTGGCTTCATACACGAGATATTTCTTCTCGTGGGCCTTTATGCTTTGGACCTCTGTTAAAACAATTACATGCCTTATTATAATAAAGAATAAGCTAATATGTTGGGCTTCTTTACAAAATTTTAGTAAATTACCTCAACTTATAAATATCATAATAAAAATAGCATAGCACTCCAAATCCAAAAAATGATATGTCCATTTTGAATCCTTGTAAATGTAGAATCCAATCAAACTAGAATCGGTAAAAGATAATATCTACAAAAATAAGTTATGAACAAAACAATGAGAAAAAGTTAGATGAGCTGAAAATACAAAACTAAACAAATATGTATAGTAAACCCAATTTGTTACGATTGAAAGAACATGATGTAAAATTTGAAAATAAGGTATATCAAAAGTGCAATCACTGTATGAAATGTGTACAAGACGTGTCATCACTTTATTAATGCTAAACTGTTTTAATTAAAATTAATTTAAAAATTATTGATGAATTGGTCGATGCTATATAGAGTCGGTCTTCAAAGTTTAATGCTAATTAATTAGCGTCAATGATTTTTGTGCCTGTTACATGTGTGGTTCAAATCTAACCCTATTGGATAATTAATGTTGCTCTTTACTTGTTAACATAAATTTTTTGTCGATATTAAATGTCTACTTTCTTGTAGTGTTTCATTAGAGTTAGTCTTAAATTGATCAAAGTATACAATTAATTGCATGGTTTAAAGTTGAGGATTTGTGTCTACTCATAATTTATGTGATTGTTGCAATATCAATCTATTAAGGTTCGACCTGATCACATATATTCTTGAGAGGATTTCAATCTATGAATTAGAAATAGACCAAATTTGTAAATTAGTTTTCAGGTTATCACAGATGATGACTTTAAGGCAACACTATGAGGAGACAAAAATAAATTAAAGGAATAAGAGGTGCTACATAAAGAAATTGAAGAATCTCACTAACAAAGTAGAAGAAAACCACGAAAGCTTAGGAGTCTTAAGATTTAAATGTCTAATCAACAAAGAATAGACACTGGCCATATAATGAAACAACATAATTTTAAACCGCTTCTGATAAAGGTCATGGATGAACCACTATCGTCACATATTTCTAAAAGATTTAATGTAATAGATTCCTAGGATCCCTATTGTCATCTTAAGATGTTACAAGCCCTGTTGGTGTTAGGTGGATGAGACAAGGTTCAACATGAATATTTGTTGGAACTTTCATCCATTGGTTTAACAATGTAAGCAAAACAGGAGGTGTTTTTGATGATGATAAAAATAAGATGATGATGAAAACAAGTATAAAGAAACATGAAAAAGATGTGAAAGACTTGTAATTTTATAGATAAAACTTTTGTAATAAGTCTAGATTTAATGAATAGGACTTAGCTTAAGAGTGTCTTCTAATACCTTGTATAAATAAGTCAAAAAAACTCAAAGGTGCCAAAAACTCTCGGAAATAATCGATTAGCAGCTGAGGCAATCAATTATTATAGAGAAGAAAATGTGTTTTAAAAATCACTGTAGCAAAATAGTTTTTCATAATCGATTATCACTATTCATAATAGATTATTAATAATCGGTTATTAGATGTTAATAATTGATTATCACTAGTCGTTACAAGTTGTTTTGAACTGTTCAATTATCTGTTATGCTTGTTTTTAGTGGATAATCGATTAACACTATAGATAATCGATTATTGCAGTAAGATTTGGCTAAAAACGAATTTTTGAAGTTATTCGTGGAAGGAACCTATAAATAGAGTGTTGGGATCTCATTTGGACATATAGAAGTTACAAAGGAGATAGAGAAGTCTACGTGCACTTCAGAACTCTCTATGGTGTTGCAGCTTTGGAATTTAGTGAGTAGAAGTGAGAACTTTCACAAGGGTTGTGTTTGAGTGTTATTGCAGTTGTTGATTGAAGTAGTGTTCATGCTTCGTGAATATTCAAAGGAAGTGTTCATCCCTTGGGATATTCAGAGGAAGTGAGTTTTATCTCTTGTGACTTCAAGAGAGGTGTAACCCTTGATGAGTTTTATAGGACTTTTGTCTGTAAAAGTGCTTAGGAAATGTAGGAAATTTTAAGAGTAACTCATAAAGGCTCAAATGAAGTTAAGTGTGCTCCAAAAAATTCTTTAGTTGAAGAATATAAGATGTTCTAGATGAAACACTGGGAAACAATCTACAATGTGCAGAAATGTTTTACACACATCGTCACTCATATATCCAGTTTAGGTAAGAGTTTTGATATGGAAGAGTTAAATATTAAAATTCTAAAATCTTTGAACAAGACTTGGCACCCAAAAGTCACGGCCATCACAGAGTCACAAAATCTTGCAACCATGTTTATGGCGGCTCTGTTTTGTAAATTAAGAGAGCATGAGCTTGAACTTGAAAGGTTGAAAGAAGAAGAGAATCGAGAAATAAAAAGAAATATTGCGTTTAAGTCCAAGGTAGAAAAGAGCAAAAGCAAAGTAGAAAATGAAGACTCAGAAGAAGAAGAAAACTTGAGTCTCATAATCAAGAAGGTTAACAAGTTCATCAAATCCAAAGAAAATGGAAGATTCAAATATGAAGAGGGAAAACCAAGGATCTTCCTCAAACTATAAATGTTAATCTCTCCCTTTTTTTATGATGATCAACAATATGGTTTAAAGCTTTTTGTTATGCTATGCAAGTACACAACTTAAATAGAAAAGAAGCATAAGATGGACTTTGAAAAAATAATGCAAATTTGAAATTTGAAACTTTAAACTTTTTCTCCCGTTTTTTATCATAATAAAAAATTGTTCATTTGCTTATCTCCCCCTAAGTGAGTTAACTTAAACAACATTTAAGCTCCCCTTAAATTACAAGGAAGACAGAAAGATAAATAATTTATCAAAGATATTTACTTTTGACATACATTACCAGATGTTGGTGCATATATTTACTTTTGAGCATCCAAAAGATTCTTCCTTAATTTTGAAATAATTTACAAAATAGAAAAATAATATTTTGGTCCCAAAATTACTTATTTGGGTCAAAATGTTTTATAATTTCTATTAGAAAAATTAAAATGTTTTATTCTACATTTATTAGAAGTATATCCCTTTTTCATACAATAAAAATATGTTACACAATTTTTATTCCTAAAATAAGACTTATCTTTTGTATCCATATTGTCGCAACTGAAACCGCGACGGGGGCGACGAACCGTTTTAAAAATATAATAACATTTTGAAAATTAGAGTTTGAAGTCGTAACCATAGTCTATTCTGTAAAATTATGAAAAAAACCATCAAATGATAAGCCATAGTCTACAAATCAAGATTTTGAGTGCAGGAGTCAGTTACACCTAGGGAAGTATGGAATGTATTAACACCATGTTTGCCCAAGGATAGCAGTACCTTTAATTAAATGTATAAAGTTGATGTGGTTTTCAAGATGTCATTTCTTACCAAAAATAAGAGTGTAAGACAACACTAAAGAAACATAAATATTTTTTATTTTTTAGGAAGCCCGACAACGATTAGCCTTGCTCCTACGTATTCTCATGGGAGAAACTAGGGGTACGTAGTTCTTTTAAAACTCTTCATTGAAAATGATTTGGATTATAGGAAAGTGGAACCGACACGGATTGACCTTGCTCCTATATATATCTACTCATGACAGAAAATCCGGGATCATGTAGTTATGGTTGAACTCTTCATTTAAAAATGTTGATATTTTTGGTTTTCGAGAACTTTATGATTTTTTCGTAATGTCATGACATAAACAACGAGCTAAACACAAAACAAGTGAAGGATAAAAATAGTTTTGTGATTTTTTTAAGACTTTTGTATTTTTTATAGTTTTTACATGATTGATATGATTAAGAAAATAATGGTAAAAACAATCATATGAATATTTATACTAATTTCCAAGAAATCTACTTTTTTCACTTTTTTGAAATTAATTATCAAGCAAATCCGAGGCTTGACATGACAATCGATATTTTTTAAATTATTGTAAAAAATTCAATCATCAAACAAGTCCGAGACTTGACATAACAATAGAAATTATTATGAAAAATTTAATTATGAAGCAAATGAGAGATTTGACATGACAATAAAAATTATTATTATGAAAAATTCAATTATCAAGAAAATCTTAGACTTCACATGATAATCGAAAATGTAAAAGTCAAATAGAAATAAAAAACAATAAAACAATTATAAAAAACAATTATAAAAATGTAAAAGTCAAATAGAAATAAAAATGTAAAAAATCAATAAAAAACAATAAAACAATTATAAAAATGTAAAAGTCAAATAGAAATAAACCTTAAGAGCATAATTTAAGCTAAAAAAGAAAGGGTGTGAAGGAATAAGAACTTGGATGGAGAAAGCAAAGATAGCCAAAACTCATATGTAAGTAAAAATGGAGTTTTTTAGGAGATGAAGATGGTGATGTGATTGTGTAAGATGTTGTTGGAGTTTTTTCTCAATGTAAAGTATGGATAAAGAAAATGGGGAATGATGATATAATGGTAAAAGGTATGAAATTAGGGAGATAATAGAAAATGGTGATGGTGTGGAGGAAAATAAATGTGTATTGTTGAAGAGCGATAGTGTAGGAGAGAAGAAATGTGTGTGTGTGTGTAAAATAGAGTAAAGAGAACGTGGGTATTTATAAAGTTATGATTAGAGAAAGTGTTGAATAAAATATAATTTAAAAAAGTAGATGGGAGAAATAGAAAAAGTTAGTGTGAAAAATAAGTGAAGAATTAATATAAAAAGTGAGTGGAGAAATTAGGTGAAATAAAACATAATAAAAAAGTGAATATAAAAAATTAATGTGGAAAAATTAGATAAAGAAAGTGGATGAAGGAAAGAATAAAAATATGGTTGGTGGAGAAAGTGGTAGATAAAATATAATTAAAAAAAAACCGAGGACGGAATAACAAAAGGTTGTGTAAAAAAAAATTAATATAAAAAAGGGGTGAAAGAGTAGATGAAGAAAATGGATAAAGAAATAATAAAAAAAAAGGTTGGTGGATAAAATATAAAAAAAAGTAATGAAATACATAAAAGATAGTGTGAGAAATTAATATAAAAAGTGAGTAAAAAAATTAGATGAAGAAAGTGGATGAAGGAAAGCATAAAAAATGGTTGGTGGAAAAAGTGATAGATAAAATATATTTTTTTTTAAAAAAAGGATGGAATAAATAAAAAAGTATAAAAATGAGGTGAAAAAGTGGATGAAGGAAATAAGAAAAGAAAGTTTGTGGAAAAAGTGGTGGCTAAATATAAAAAAGTGAATAAAATAAATAAAAGTTAATGTGTGAAATAATATAAAAAATGAGTGAAAAATTAGATAAAGAAAGTAGTTTATGTGGATGGTGATGTGGAGAGTGAGGTGTGAGAAGAAAAATACGATGGTGAAGAAGTAAAAATGTGTTGGATTATTTTGGGCCATTGGGATAAGGACTAAAAATAGAAAACCAATAATAGGTTTTGAAATAGTTAAATAGGGGGTGTAAATAGTAAAACAAATAGTATTTTTTGAAAATTTTTTATTTTTATTTTTATTTTTTGTTTTATATGTAGGAAATAAATTTTATTCACCCAAACAAATTTTGGGTATTGATAATTGTTCCTCTTTACTTAAATTTTACTAGATAATGTGGGAAATTAAAATTTTCATATTATCGAATTAAAAGTGTTGATAGAGGGAGCAATGTGATCGCTGAACCCAATCCATGTTATGTTGTTTTTGATTATGACAACACATTAATAGCAACAACACATAAATGTTGTCATGTCACAACAAAAAAGTGTTTGTGTTGTGTTATACATATGTGGAATATGTACATGCTTACTGTGTTATATGCACATACTATGATAAAAGCCTATGTTTGACATACTATGTTGGTTTTGCATACTATTGTGATTATGATGTGGTTATATTTGTGTATGCACACTGTATGTTTCTGTGTAATGAAAACCATAAACACTGTTTTGAACTGTGGCAAAACAGCTAGTTTGAATCGATTACATTAGTTGTTAAACTGATTAAAACTCGTGTGTTTGCATATATGTTTTTCAAATGTGTTGTGATGAGTTTTTGAGAAGAAAAGTTTTCAAAATATGTTTAAGTGTTAAGCTTATTCGATTACATGTGTTGTGTATTCAATTAAGTTTGTTAAGTTTTGAAAACTGATTTCATGCTAGTCATAACTATTTTAACGGTCATATTTTTAAATATGTTTGACCAACATTAATTGCAAATCGATTACATTAATTGCAAATCAATTACATTAATTGAGCATTCAATTAAGAGATGAGTTTGTTGTAATACTGTTACATCTGGTTTAATGTAACCGATTACATAAATAACGTAATCGATTGTTTTGCGTATGAACTGATAAAAACTATATATTGATGCATTGTTTGTATTCTGTAACTTTTGATCATTCTAACAATTTCATATCTTACAGTTTTGATCTTAGAAAGATTTATAGGTTGCACATACGCTTCAAGAATCAAGAACGTGAAGAATTTGAAGAATCTTGAGGCATTCTTGAAAGGCATTTTCGTGGACTACATTGGTTGATCACATTAGCACTACTGAAGGTGTATCTGGTTTTGATCAAAAGAAGTTTCTGCAATCTTTGATCTGTTGTTTCCCTAGATGTGCGTGTCAGGAAGAAGAGTGAGGAGCTCTTGGACTTTGAGAGGGGATTCTCAAAGGGTTTCTACAACAAGGACAAGTGGTTATATGTGTACAGGTGTATTCTGTTTCTATATTTGATTGAGAGTTTGGAAGGTGTTTGCATTTGAGAGAGCTTTGTAAAACCTTTGTTGTAATACTCTGAGCCTTATAGTGAAATATTCTCCAATCTAAAGCTGATTGGGAGAGTGACTGGATGTAGGCATTGAGGCCGAACCAGGATAAAAGTCTTGAGTTTGATCTTCTCTCCTTATCTCTTTACATTTTCATTGCATATATACTTTGCTTACCGTGCAAGAAAGATTTCAAGATCATTCTATTTCTACAAAAAAATCTTAAAAGTGCAAGTTTTTATAAAACACCAATTCACCCACCCTCTTGGTATTTAGAAACAACCCTCCTTATTTTTAACAAAAAGATAAGTAAAGATAGAAATATTAATTTTGTTTGAGTTTCAAAATTCCCAGAAAAGAAAAAAGAAATAACAAGGAATTTATAACAATATAGATACGATGACCAATTATGTGAAAATAGTCACGATTTGACAACAAAAACAAAACACTCTAGTAGAAGGGATCGCGATGTAAGGCAAACCATTGAATCTTTCTTTTTTTTTTGAGATTTTGGTTCTTCAAAGAAAAGATGTTTGGACTTTATTATTATTATTATTTTTATTTTGAAATCCGTTTTTTTTACTTTTAGTTATTTGAGCATGTCAAAGGTGTACAAATCATATAGATAAATCAAGTGAGATGTACAAACCTCGTGGAGGGTATGTTATCCCTATGATGAAGGAATTGAGGTGTACAAAGCTCGTGGAGGGTACGCTAACCCTATGAATGAAGGAATTGAGGTATACAAACATTGTAGAGTATATTAACCCTATGAAAGAAGGAATTGAGGTATGCAAACCTCGTGAAGGATATGTTAACCCTATGGATGAAGGAATTGAGGTATGCAAACCTCATGGAGGGTATATTAACCCGATGAAGGAATTGAGGTATGCAAACCTCGTGGAGTGTATGTTAACCCTATGGATGAAGAAATTGAGGTATGCAAACCTCGTGGAGTGTATGCTAACCCTATGAATGAAGGAATTGAGGTATGTAAACCGTGTGAAGGGTATGCTAACCTTATGGATGAAGGAATTAAGGTATAAAAACCTCGTTGAGGGTATGTTAACCCTATTGATGAATGAATTGAGGTATACAAACCTCGTAAAGAGTATGTTAACCCTATGGATGAAGGAATTAGGGTGTGAAAACTTCGTGGATGGAGTGTTAACCCTATGGATGAAGTTGTTAAGGTGTGCAAACCTCGTGAAGGGTGTTCTAACCCTATGGATGAAGGAAGTGAGATGTACAAACCTCGTGGAAGGTGTCTTAACCCTATGGATGAATTTGTTTAGGTGTGTTAAACTCATAAAGGATGTCCTAACCCTATGGATGAAATTGTTGAGGTGTGCAATTCTCATAGAGGGTGTCGTATCCCTATGGATAAATTTGTTGAGGCGTGCTAATCTCGTGGAGGGCATCTTAACCCTATGGATGAGGTTGTTGAGGTATGCAAACCTCGTGAAGGGTGTATTAACCCTTAGATGAAGGTATGAAGGTGCACAAACCTTGTGGAGAGTGTGTTAACCCAATGGAGAAAGTTGCTTAGGTGTGCAAACCTCGTGGATGGTGTCCTAACCCTATGGATGAAGAAAGTGAGATGTGCAAACCTCTTAGAGGGTGTCCTGACTGTATAGATAAATTTGTTGAGGTGTGCTAGCCTCATGGAGAGTGTCCTAACCTATGGATGAAGTTGTTGAGGTGTACAAACCTCGTGGAGGTTGTCCTAACCCTATGGATGTAGTTGTTGAGGTGTGCAAACCTCGTGAAGGGTGTCCTAACTCTATGGATGTAGTTGTTGAGGTGTGCAAACCTCGTGAAGGGTTTCCTAACCCTATGGATGAAGGTGTTGAGGTGTGCAAACCTTGTGGAGGGTGTCCTAACCCTATGTATTAAGTTGTTGAGGTGTGCATATCTCATGGAGGGTGTCCTTGTTGGGTGCAAACAAAGTCCCACATAAGATAAAATATGAAATACATATGGGTTTATATACAGATAACATACTTTCCTTAGTAAGAGGCCTTTTGGAGTGGTACCAAATGCAAATCCGTGAGTGCTTAGCCCAAAGCGAACAATATCTTACTAGTGTGAAGATCTATGGATATGTGTGTATACACAGCCTACACAACATCTGGTATTAGAGCCCATGGTTCAAGTCTGGTGACCGGAAAGAAAAAACAAAGAAACAAAAAACTTCCGCTATAAGGGAGGTAGAAGAACCATAACCCTTTGTTTGAGGGGAGGATGTTGGGTACAAACAAAGTCCCACATCGGATAAAATATGAAATACACATGGGTTTATATACACATAACATACTTTCCTTAGTAAGAGGCCTTTTGGAGAGGTACCGAAAGCAAATCCGTGAGGGCTTAGCCCAAAGCGGACAATATCTTACTAGTATGGAGATCTATGGATATGTGTATATATTGAACCTACACAACAGTCCTAACCTTATGGATGTAGTTGTTTAGGTGTGCAAATTGAGTTTTGAAGGACAATGTAGAAATCGAGCTTATGAGCCAATGTGGGAATTGGGTTTGTGGGCCAATGTAGACATTGAACTTAGATGTCGGTGTCGAAATCGAGTTTTGAAGGACAATGTATAAATCGAGTTTATGAGCCAACGTGGGAATTGGACTTTGAGGCCTTTTGCAGTATCTGGGATTTGATGACCAATGTAAAAGTTGGGCTTGTTGGCCAATGTAGAAATTGAATTTGGAGGCCAATGTTGGAACTGGGATTTGATGGTTAGTGTGAAAGTTAGGTTTTGTGGCCATTGTGAAAACTAAGTTTGGAGTCCAGTGTGGGAATTAGGCTTTGATAATCCAAACAAAACTCAGGTTGTTACTATCAAAATTAAAAATAATGAAAACTTCAAAATATTAATTTTAAATTTTGATTTATCTTTTTTAGGCTTAAAAAAAGGTTAAACTGGGTTTAAATAAAATTGAGTTTCAACGTCAGATGAGTTGAATTTAAAAGGATCATATGGGTTGAGATATGCAAGTCCGACTTAGGAAAAAATTAGCAAAACAAATGTTTTTATTATTTTTCTTTTAATTATTGACATTGATTTTAAAAAATGTAATAAAATGTGAAAATTATGAAATATTTTTATATTATTTTTCAACTCATTTACTTTTTACGGAAGAAAATAGCCTCAAGGTGACAATTAGACCAGTAGGCATGAAAACCTTTTTTTATCACAGTGAAAAAACTTAAAGAAAAGAAATTGGATTTTTTTTTCAAAATTTTATTTTTATTATGGACATGTAGATCATTCACTAAAATCTGAAAAACATCAATAAAACGAGTTTATGCACATGTTATTTTTCACTTTAATAATCACAACACAAAAAATGTTCAAAACATTTTTACAATACATTCGGATTAGTATGAATATTGAGCTATGGTAGTTCATGCACTTGTTGTGATGAAACAGCTAGCCTACCCCAAGTTACCACACAAGGTTAGTCCATTATCACTCGCCTTAGGCCAAGGTAAAGCTCCTAGACTAGGAAGTCTTGTTATTCCACGACATGTCTCACCGATCTCTACTTGAGAATGGATAACCATTAGAATGTCAGGATGAACTCCAAGACTGAGATTCCCATATTCATACTTACAATACATGATACTACCGATCATACATTAAAGAAATAGAAACACTCATACAAGTGATCAAAAATCACACAACAACACAATTTCTTCCTGGCATTTGGATACTCACATTTAGGTAAAGAAAACAGCTTTGAAAATCTCACCAACAGCTGTAGAAGGGTCCAAAACCCCCAAAATAACCTAAAGAACGTCAAAAACCGATAACCAGAACCCCAAATTTGAGATCCCAAAAACTAAAAAAAAACAAAAACTGTTGAGTGGTGCTTAACGCTCCAAAACGGGCGCTCGGGCGCCAGACCCCTGGAACAAGGGCTCTCAGGGGACGCCCAGGGGGCGTTCAGGCGAGTTCTTCTCGCAAAAATGATGCCCAAGCGCCCCTTAGAGGGCGCCCAACGCTACACCAAGTTCTAAAATTCACCTAATTTGAATTTAGTGGCCCTCTACACAAGTTTAAATGATTTCTAAACACTCTTAGGCATTGAGAAACATCTAGAAACAAACCTAAACTGACCTATGAAAACCCAAATTTCGTTCCATAAGCTACCCAAACTCAAATCTACACTTTCTAACCCGCCATATCAATTTCCCAACTCCATAACCAAGTCCAAATACACTTGCTAGTACACCCCAACACCTCAGATTGCTCACAATCACTTTGTTTCAAGATCTCACCATTCAAAACCTCAAATTTTGCCAAAAACCTCTAAGAACTCACGTTAAGATGAAACCAATTGTCCTATACCGGATTTTTCTTATTTAATAGCCTAGACAAGTCCTAATGGGTCTTATAACACACTCTTAACTGTCCAAAATAATCAACACCTCTTACTTCTAATTCTCACTACTCAAAACCTCCCATTTTTCCATAAAAACACTTCAAAACTTCGACGATGAACCTCAATCTTTGCTTCATATCACTTTTCAATCATCTAACTCTTCTAACAAGTCCCAATTAACCACATAACAATGCTAGACTAGTTGTCATCTCACTACCAAATTCTGAATTTCACTCACCAAAACCTCTCTTTTAAGCTTGAAAATCAAGTAATTCACTCTCAATTACTTCAACCACTTTAAGATTCCCATTTAAAATACAACCTCCAAACACATAATCATAACAATAAAACAATCTAAACATATCACACCAAGCATGCAACCATCAAATCACCTTGGATCATCATTTAAACTTAAACATCACTAAAACAACAATTACAAATACATGCAATTCACTTTATACTACATAGATTTATAAAATTCAGATCAACACAATAATCTAAAACAAGTTCTAACTTCCCTTACCTCACAAGAAAACTGCTAACTCAAAGAACATTCCGTCGATTACTTGAAATGCAAGGAATCTCTAGACGAACCTATGAATTATCAAATTGAAAAAGGACAGAGTCCTTATAATTCTAGATGAACCAAGAATGATTAGTAGAAGGATGATTACACATGCAAAGACACTAGATTCTTTTAAACACAAATTAGGAATAAAGGAGGAAAAAGGAATAAAAACTTATTTGCTCTATTATAGCAATTGATCGGCTAGAATTGTAGACCTTGACGCCATGAACGATTATACACCTCCTAATCGTCAAATAGATGACTCAAGAGTAAGAACTCTTAGAGATAAGGTAGAGAACTCTAGAAAAGTGGTTTCTAAAGATGATACGTTTTAAAATAATGAAACTCGTTGATAACAAAAATATTTCTAATAAAACCGTTTAATAGTAAAATAACCAAGTCTCACTATTTTTAGACTACCAGCACTTCTAAAATACTATTTTCTGGAGTTTTACGTTCTCCCCAACAAGAAAAATATCGAAAATTCACTTATCAAATAGAAGGAACAACCTATTCTCCTCTCATTGTCTATCACAACCACCTATTTGACAAAAGATATCACTCCCCAACAACTTTACTAACATGAAAAATCATGCCTCTATGCTAAAATGCTCTAATGTTCAATAATGTAGATTGATCTAGCCATTATTCTCAAAACAAATTTGAGCCCCGAATCCTCAGCTCTTAAGAACCTTTCTTTCACTTAACCAACCATGTTGTATTTACCACACTACCAACTCCTCATTTGAATTTCGTTGCCTCTTGTGAAACTCTTATAAACTTCTGCTAACCTTGACTTCAGATCAACCCTTGACTGATCTCCCTTGAACTTCTCTTGATTCTTCTAACAAACACCCTACAACTAACCTGATCACTATAACTTCTGATTTAGTGTCAAATGTTAAACACTCATGATCACCTTTAAACACACCCATTCTGAGGACTTCACATTGGTTTATTGATCTCGACTCTTGAGTAACATAGTTTCCAACTATGTTATCCCATTACCAAACTAGAATTATTATCCGTTGCAGTGACAAAACTAACTTGAACACTCCATCTTCACTTCTTCAACTTGCCAACCCGACCCATACTTAGATCTAAATCCTTCTAACTTGAAATCACTATCTTGATTAATACTTATCCACCTTAAGATACCTCTCAAACTAGGATTTATCCAACCGCCCTAGCTCAACCACTTTGAGAAACTACCCAGTTATAGTACTTCACCTCCTATACCTCACACTGCTGTCGTGATATATTCTCCCTTCTCTTAACCTAAAACCCTTTTTTTAGTACCCTAACTATCCCTTAATATACTATTAATCCTATCTTTAGCAACAACAATCTAATCTTCTAATTTACTATCTTATTGGATCCCTCTTGTCAAGCCCAAACTCAAAACCTGTTTCACATCTCTGAAAGCTCATGCAAAATAGTTGACGTGACACTGCTCACGTTTCAATTTTATGACAATAAGGGATTTTCCAATCTTCTCTCTGCATCCATTGGCCACACAATGTTATGGACCCCACCTTCAATTAACTCGCTCTCTCTCTCCCCTCCCAAAATGCTACAAGTGAAACCGTGAAAGAGGCACAAAAGAGATTTATATCTTCCTTTGCCAACGCCAATATCATGACATTTGCCAATACACAAATGAGCTTGCGACACGTGGCACCCAAGGAAAGAGAAGGTCGTTGTCTTGAGAGAAAGAAGATCTCCTTGGGCATGAAGGTCCTTCAAGAGCGTGAGTAAATCCTTGGATTCTAGGTAAGGGGAGTAGCTAGTATATCTCATATGTTTAGAATGTGTGTGATTCTCTTAATCTTGTTTCGATTGTTATGGGTTCTTTACCTATTATGGGTGAGATGAGGTGTGCTTGCATAGGTATAAGTACGGTTTTAATCTTTTACGTAAATGTGAGATCGAGAGGTTGAGTGATAGTTTGAGAAGATGAGTATATAGGGAGTTCGGGTTTAATGTCTAGTAGAGAAAACAAGAGGGCGTGAGTGTTGGAATCCGGTAGTTTGAAGATTAATGTTGTAAGGGTAGTGATGCGGGAAAGAAATTCTCTTCAACCGTGTGATGTGGGAAGAAGATGGTTTCGTAGTGATGATTTTTGGTTGTTTAATGCGGGAAAGAAATTCTCTTTGGATGTGTGATGTGGGAAGATGATAGTTTTGTAGTGATGACTCTTTCGGTCGTGTGATGTGGAAAGAAATTCTTTTCAGCCGTATGATGCGGGAAGATGATGGTTTCGTAGTGATAACTCTTCGGCTGTGTGATGCGGGAAAGAAATTATCTTCGGCCGTGTGATGCGGGAAGATGATGGTTTTGTAGTGATGACTCTTCGACCGTGTGATGCGGGAAAATGATGGTTTGATAGCATTGACTCTTCAACTGTGTGATGCGAGAAGATGACGGTTTGATAGTGATGACCCTGTGATGCGGGAAAATGATGATTTGGTAGTGATGACTCTTCAGCCGTGTGATGCGGGAAGAAGATGGTTTGATAGTCATGACTCTTCGACCGTGTGATGCAGGAAGATGACAGTTTAATAGTGATGACCGTGTGATGCGAGAATATGATGGTTTGATACTGATGACTCTTTTGTCCGTGTGATGCGGAAAAGAGGTTCTTGTTGGCCGTGTGATGTGGGAAGAAGGTCGTGTGACTCGTAGTGAATTGGTTATGACGATTAGGTGGTGTGGTAGTGTAGAGGAAATAGATCGTTAAGTTGTGAGGATGACGTTGTGATGTTAATGTTTTGATGTTAATGTTGTGATGTTATATGTTTATGATTTAGTTATTATGTGTTTAAATGATTATTATATATATTGTGTGTTATGATATTTCTGGTTGCTCACCCTGGTATGTTGTAGTTGTGGTTTCCACCTACGATGATCGTACTTGTACGAGAGTAGATGGCGTTGCAGATAAACACTGGATTGAAGTAGCTGATGTGAGAGTTGGGATCTTTTATTTTGGGAATAATTATTAATTCTATTTAAAAGTTTCTAGACTTGGTATTCTTATTGTAAAAGAGATTATTTGTGAGAATTAGTGTAGAATTTGATTGATGTGACAGATTAAAAAAATTTACTTCCAAATCCGCTCTCACTTACCTCCAAAATCCACTTAAATAAACAACAAAAAATTTACCTTCAAATCCTCCCAAATCCATTCAATCACTCTCCCCCAAATTTATTCAAGTGAACAAGGGCTAAAAGACTAGAAACTTACCAAACAAAGTTTAAAGACAATCAAGCCTCCTATAAGATTAGGCTCCAAACTTGTTAAGAAACCACTTCATATTAACTTCAAACCTGAACTCATTGACCACCTCGACACGTGCCAAAGACCATAAAAACTTCATGTAGCCACTAATACAACAAACACTTCCAGCTTATCCTAAAACCTTCTTCAAGAATTAACCTCTTCGACTCTGAACCTCAAAAACACAAACCTTGCCTCTAAACCTCAAAAAAACAAACACTGCCTCTGAACCTTTGAGTATCATCAACTCTCAACACTAGCTCTCTGGCCTAATCTGAACCCACAAACTCACCGTCTTCTATAACCCAACATCCAACTACTACTTTTCTATTGATCAAATTCAGTCAGTCACTCAAAACCAACATAAAACCATACCTAATGAAAACTAACTTCAAATCAACCTGAAACTTCACAACTCTAAACATCTCAATTAATTCCAGCTCTCTAATAATCTAGATAATCAATTTAGCAACACATATTGTAGACATTACCTTGTTATCTATTTCAAAACATTTCCTCTCCTTTCTTCTTAGATTGTGCTCTTAATTCTTGATCGAGGTCGTACCCGAATCAAATTAATATGCAATTAAGTGAAGCATAAACTAGAAAGTGACTCCTAGGTCATCTCTCAAGAACCAACAATTGGTTCAGTCATTACATCAAACACTTAGTGGTCGGAAATTGTGAATAAATTATGTGAACTGAAATAAACTAATTAAAGCACGAATTCAAAACGGTTGGTCACTATTTCAATATCAATGTTTCAATCCCAGATTAACAATGATTAAACGCTGCTCTCACCTCTAATCGAACACAAATTAACCAACTAAGTGAAAGTTAATTTGGTCTTCAAAAACTTGAATTAAGCAAACACATTGCACATGTCCTAATCAATTATGCACACACAGTCTAATTAACTAAGCGAAAATCAAACACCAATTAAACCACTAAGCGTGTTCTAATTGCAAGTGCAAAAACAGATTGAACAACACACAAGGCAAGGTAGTAGATGGCAATTTATAGTGCAGAAATCTCATGGAACATATCATTGTCACAACAACCAACCCAAAACAAATTTAAGCTATCACTAATTACCAAACGAAAAACACAAAGCAAGCAAAATTCATCTCCAAAAACGCAAACAGAAATAAAATCCTATCACTAAAATGCATGTTGAAAATGAAATTCAGATTAAAAGTAGAAACAGTAAAGCAAAATGAAAATGAAATAACAACTCAAAAAGCTAAAACGAAACAACAACCAATGAGAGAAACGAAAATGAAGAATGAAGCAAGAACACAAAACGTAAATACAATTGAAATTAAAAATGAGATTCATTCATTAATTGAAAAGAAAAGAGAACAAAACCTAAAACCCCCCAAAACGGGGGAAGAAAACACACCAATGCTTCAAAAACCTAAGAAAAACGTGAAATAAGTGAGAAAGAGAGATAGATAGATATAGAGAGAGGGGAAGTGAAATCTGATTTGGGGTTTATAGACCCCAAATAACAATTATGCCCTTTTAATGGGGTTTTACAAAATGTGACCTAAAATTGAGCCCAAAGGTACAAATATGTCCAAAACTAAAATAATTAAAATTACAAACAAAATTAAATGACGTGGCATCCCTCTTAACATTCCAATAATAATTCCAAAATTGTTCTGCAAATAATAATTGGAATAATTAAGCCCAAATAATTCAAATTAATTAAAATAAGAATTATTAGTCAAATTAAGCCCAATTAATGAAAATGAGACAATAATGAAGAATTCAATTCAATTCAATAATGCAATTCATTGCGAAAAGCTAAGTGAATAATACAAAAATAGTGATTCACCAAAATAAACCACACTTAGTCTTTTGCACTTCTGGGCAAAATCAAGACGCAAAACAAGGAATAATACAAAAGACATCAAGAGAGTGACACATCCTCAGGAAACAAAGGCAAAAAGACACAAAAGTAAACAAACAGATTTACGCAATCCTCAATGAATTTGGAAAAAGAAAAAGAGTAGAAAACATCCAACACATAGATAATCAGAGAAAATAGATACTCATGGAAATCATCCAAACAATTCCAGACATGACAAAATAATCAATCAGCTCAAGAGGTGAATCAAAAGCAAAAAAATCTCACAAATGCACTATTATTGTTTCTCTCAAGTGTCTAGGGTAAACAATGTCAACTCAATGCACTCAAGAAAGCAAACACAAACAAACTTGACAAGTCTCTAATATCAACACTCAAAACATATGCATGTACAAATTAAAAGGTCATTTCAGGGTTGTAATGGGGCCAAGGATAAGGGAGGATAACATATCGATGAGAAGCTACAAAGCAAAAGAAATATAGGAGCAATGGGGAATAAGTGAAAACACAATCAAATCACACCCAAAACCTCTAATTCAACTTCCTTCTTGACTCCATTATTCAAATTTTTTTATTTTACCTCTTTTTTTGTACTTTTCTTTCTTTTCTTGTCTTGTCTCTTTTCTTTTCTCTCTTTTTTTAGAACACAACTGTAAGAGACAAGATACACAACATATTTACAAAAACAAACAAGAAGAGGAACCAACTAGCCAATTCATAAGAATCCCCAAGAAGACAACACTTGTTCCCAAAACAATTCCAAAGCTCCAAAATTCCCTAAGGTTAAGGTAATAATGGTTTTTCACTTAAGGCTAATGTATGAGCTTCAACACAAAGAAAAGAGGAAAGCATAGGCTCAAACGGGTTATCAAAGGGTTAACACAAGGTAGGCTTATTTGGCTAGAGAGGCTCGAGAACAAAATTGCTTTTATCACTTTCAAACATGCACATCAGTAAAGAATTATCCACAAGAGTCAAGCCAGGGTACATGTGCAAGCAATAAAGAGGTATATCACACACAAGAAAGAACATCAAGTGGCTCAAATTCTCACATAGGGTATTTTTTTCACAATCAATTCAACCTCTCAGACATCATAATCATGTTCCAATAAGAGGAAAACAAGGATTTAAGACCATAAGTATAAATCAAGTGCAAGACACATCTAGAACCTAAACAAAGTCCAAAAATCAAGAGAAACATGCAAAACTGTACACAAGACACAACAAAAACAACCATGAAAAAAAAAACTAAACAAAGAAAAAAATGAAAATCTCCCCCAATAGACCACACTTAAACTACATAGTGTCTTCAATGTGTCACAAACAGAAGATAAACAATCAGAAAAATCAATAGATCATGGACAAGTGCAATAAAAGTGGAGAAGGGAAAATAAAACTCCCCTGAGTCAGGGTATAAAATGCCAAACTTGATTTAGTAGAGAAGTGTTTTCCACCACTGGATCTAGGAAGGAAGTACTTTTGAGGAATTGCTTCATCCACCAAATCTGATCAAGAAGAGAAATGTCTTCCACAGTAGGATCCAAGAAGGAAGGATTGTTGATGAGCGAGTTCAACTAGTGCTTATTGATCTTCAATCTTTTGTGTATGTAAGCACCTTTGTCGTCAACTGTGGGTGTTTGTTGGTCAAAGCTATGCGTACCTCCTGCAATAAGGTTAGTGCAATGTGGCTCCAAAGAATTTATATGCAGAGGTACAACACCCAATCTCAATGTATAAGACTTAACCTTAAATATACTCTCGGAACATAAATCAGGTTCAGATTTAGAAGCAATCTCAACAACAGACTCAGATTCATGTTCAGTGCATGGAAAAGAAGCATTCATATGTGATAGCAAAAAGTGGTTCTTATCATGGAGAGAGTGAAAATTAGAAGCATACTCATCAACAACATAATCATCAACAACATACCTATCAAATGCATAATCATCAACATCATACCCATGAACAACATAATCAATCTGAGGTATGTTCACCTCCACTTTGCTAAAGGTTTTTAGAGTCTCCTTGTCTAGTTCTTCCATCCTCTTGTTTTGAATA
This sequence comes from Vigna umbellata, assembly GCF_029865625.1. Classification (NCBI taxonomy): domain Eukaryota; kingdom Viridiplantae; phylum Streptophyta; class Magnoliopsida; order Fabales; family Fabaceae; genus Vigna; species Vigna umbellata. The sequence goes on along the minus strand of NC_142165.1, from coordinate 58,890,642 downwards.
GGAGACTGCAACCAATCAAAAGTAGTAGTGGAAGACGAAGAGAGTCTACCTGGCTCAAAATTACTACTCATAACTACCTGGTCCTCATCCTTATGAAGCTTTGTCTCGGTAGTATCAAACTCAGAATGAAGATCAAAATGAAGATCATAAACTTTATCAGCCTCCTCAGGTGAAAGAGTAGAGACATATGAAGGTGGGAAAGTAGGTGGCATAGTGAGCACATGATTTTGTTTCCCATCTCGTATGTGATAACACTGAAATCTTTTGGAATCTGAACAGTCTGAATTAGTAATAGCTCTAAATCTTGAGATTATTCCTAAGTGAGCTTAGTAGCCATCAGCCCCATCTGTTTAGTCAAGCTTTGAATGGATGCTCTGGTCTCTTTTTGGAACTGAATGTTCTGCATGGTCATCTACTTCAATAACTCCTCCAATGTAGGCTCAAAAGTAGAAGGTTGAGGAGCTGCTTGGGCAAGAGCATCATGTTGCTGACTCTGATATTGCTAGACTGGTGGAGGCATATAAGAATACTGAAATGGTGGTTCTTGATATTGATGTAGCGACTGTGGAGTACCGTACCATCCAGGTTAGGGTCATTCATCCATCCTAGATTGTTGTTGTAACTATACGAATCAAAATGATGTTGAGCATGGAAGAATTCGTCGAAGAATAGTCGCTTAAGATCTTCCTAAGCACTGATGGACCCTGCAGGAAGACAATACATCCAATCCCTTGCTGCTCCTTGTAATGAGTGCGAAAATGTCCTTAAGAACATGTGATCATTCGGGACATGTGGAGGTTTCATTGTAGAGAAAATGATATGGAACTCCTCCAAATGTTTATGTGCACATTCACCTGCAAAATCATGAAACTTGGATGGCAAATGTATCAGTCCAATGTTGAGAATGCAATGAACATCATCCTCATTTGGTGGAATCAGCTCCCAAAGAGCACTTTCACGAGTTGGAGGATCAGCTATATTGTTCTCAACATAGAAATCAGTAGAATATACATGAGAATCATCATTAGAGTCACAGGCAGAAGAAGCATTATGCAATAACAAAAATAGGTAGACATGTGGTAGGAGAACACAGTGAATTGTCCAACTAAGGCTATCTAAATGCAAAGACTAACAATTCCTAGAATACCTAACTAACCTATGAAAAGTCCTATCAATTTCAAGATCAAAGGGTGGTAGTTGCCTAGGATTGCCCCTAGTCTTACACTAAGTCAACTCCTATCAACAAAAGTTAACATAGAGAAACATAGGGAGGTAAACAACAAGTATATGCAAATCAAATCAGAATAGGCTGAAACTTTGTGACAAATACCCAAAAATCATGAAAAGATAGCACAAAAAATTTCAAAGAAAAACTCAAAGTATAGCTAGGTCAACCAACACAGGAAAGTGTGAAAAACCTTAAAAATAAAACTTCAAAAATAAAAAAGAAATAGAAAACGATCTCTTTTGGATTTAGACGCATGAGCCTATGGCATAGTGACGAGTATTGCATTACTCGTGATTTTCTACCCAAAAAGCACATATGATTTGGACAACAAGCAATACTTCTAGGACTTTTCTATGAAAATATGGAGTAAAAGAAGTGACCACACTAAATCTCAACAAAAAATAAGGCCTCTAACTATCAAAACGAAAAATGGCAATTAATTAGGAAAATTTTGGCACTATTCACACACTATTCACAATGCGCGCAACTCTTCCATTACATTTTCGTGCCTCAACAAGCCAAATGGCATCCAATTTATCCTATTTGTGATCCAAACAAACAAAATTAAGTCACTCAAAACTCACACATAGACCATAACAATACACACACAAAATAAACACGCAACACACACATACACTAACACAACAAAGATCCTAACACCGAACCATTGGTCCGCTGTAACAACGTCAAATTTGATCAAGGTCGTACCCGAATCAAATTTATATGCAATAAAGTGTAGTATCGACTAGGAAGTGACTCCTAGGTCGTCTCTCAAGGACCAACAATTTGTTTAATCATTAGATGAAACACTTGGTGGGAGGATTTTGTGAACAGATTGTGTGAACTGAAATAAACTAATTAAAGCACAAATTTAAACCGGTTGGTCACTGTTTCAATATCAATGTTCCAATCCTAGATTAACAATGATTAAACGCTACTCTCACCCCTAATCCAACGCGAATTAACGAACTAAGCGAAGGTTAATCCGGTCTTTAAAAACGTGAATTAAGCAAACACATTGCACATGTCCTAATCAATTTTGAACACACAATCCAATTAACTAAGCAAAAATCAAACACCAATTAAACCACTAAGCATGTTCTAATTGCAAGTGCAAAAACAGATTAAACAACGCACAAGGCAAGGCAGTAGATGGCAATTCATAGTGCAGAAATCTCATGGAACAATTCAATCTCACAGCAACCAACCCAAAACAGAATTAAGCTATCATTAATTACCAAACAAAAAACACAATGCAGCAAGTAGAATTCATCTCCAAAAATGCAAAAAAAAAAAAATCAAAACCGAGAACTAAAACGCATCTGGAAAATGGAATTCGGATTGAAATTAGAAATAGTAAAGCAAAAAGGAAATTAAATAGGAACCCAAAAAGCTAAAACAAAACAACAAGTAATGAGAGAAACGAAAATGGAGAATGAAGCAAGAACACAAAACGTAAATACAATTGAAATTAAAAATGAGATTCATTCATTAAATGAAAGGAAAACGAGATTCTGATGTGATTCTTCCTTGGGTGCTTGGAGTCTTCTACCTCAACCCAAAGACAAACCTCACTTCTATGCGAACTACAAATCTTGAAACATCCCTCAAAGTTTGACTCTGATGCATCCATTTGTTGAAAATATCTAACCATCTTCTTCTAATTATTACTCACCTCAAAACCCTTACAATACTTCAATTATCCTCAAAGACTTCATGTTCTCTCAACTTGGAAATTTCGCCTTCTACTAAGTTCTCTTTAAATATACTTTATGTCCTACACATTTTCTTCTCAAACTCTTCTTCTTCTACATCCTTTCTAGATATTGATTTCCCTTGGTCCACTTTAGAATTCCTATTATTTTCTTAACTTAAGCTTCAAACCTTCCATCACTTTTCTTCTTCAGATTTCAATCATCGCTAATATAACAAACCATGTTACCTTCTTAACCATCGTTACTCCATTCCTTAATAACACCTTCTTTTTTTTCTGACTTCTAAAGTTTCTGACACACAGACCCAATTGATTTCCCAAATCTTGCTACAACGATGCTTACCTAAACTCTTCTTGGTAACTTATGATTTCTACTCCCTTAACTTTGTTCTTGAAACAAAATCGGCGCTTCATCCTCCCCAAATCTTAATCCATTCCTTGAAACTCAAAACATATAATCTTCTAACTCTCTCTCTTCGAGGCAAGAATTTATCTCAAAGGCTTTAACCAATTCTAATGAGGTATACATGTCAAGTTGTCCTTGAATATGCATTCCTCTACCACTATAGAGCATAATACACTACCACAAAAGGAAAGAACAAGACAAGAATCACTATAGACAACAACACTGGAATCACAACCCTTTCTTTCACTAAACCTTCATAATTAAGAAAGGAAAAATCATCTCTAATATAGTCATGAGTGTACACCCTCATTACTCATATCAAGACATTTTATGTTCTCAAAACTTCCAGTTAGATACACCAACTCTATGATTGAAACATAAAAAGAAATGACAAATCATGTCACCTAGACTCAACTTTTCTCAAGAAAGACACGACAAACCCACAACCCGCAGGTATCCTAACGACGAACTGCTCTGATACCATTAATATAACATCCCACTTTTAGTAGTAAAATACTACTAAAATGAAATATTACATATATGAAAATTGAACCTCTATAAGAAAACAAACCCACGAAGGATAAGGTCTACACCTATCGAATCTTCTGACTTCCCAACTGTTTCACCCTCACTTCTTACAAAAACAACTGAAAAGAGTGTCTCCCTAAGCTTACACCACTAAGGTGATCATCACAAAGAGAAAACAACACACAATAGACAACACAAGAGCAAGGGTAAGCTAGAATACAAATAATTAAAGGTATATTAATACATGTTAAACATTCACCTAAGATACACACAACACATCAAAACAAGCAAACACTTTATGAATGACCACACTTTGACTTGACCATCCGGATTATTATGAATATTAAGCTATGATAGTTCATGCACTTGTGGTGGTGAAACAGTTAGCCTACCTCAAGGTACCACACAAGGTTAGTCCATTATCACTCACCTCACGCCAAGGTAAAACCCCTAGACTAGGACCTCCTGTTATTCTCACGACATGCATCACCCTTCTCTACTTGAGAATGAGTGACCATTAGAATGTTAGGATGAACTCCAAGACTGAGCTTCCCATATTCATACTTATAATACTTGAAACCACCATTGATAAGTTCCTCCTTGGGACTCTCTTCCATACCTTTGAAACCATTGAGATCACTTCACATTCACATAGTACACCAATACATGATACTACTGGTCATACATTAAAGAAATATAACACCCATAAAAGTCATCAAAAATCACACAATAACACAATTTCTTCATGGCTTCTTGATACTCACATTTAGGTAAGGAAAACAACTTTGAAACCCTCATCAACAACTCCGAAAGGGTCCAAACCCATGAAACGACCTAAAGAACATCAAAAACTGATAACCGAAACCCCGAATTTGAGATCCCAAAAACTAAAGAAAAAAATAAAAGTTTGATGGGCGCTCAATGGGTGCTCAGGCGAGTTCTTCTGGCAAAAATGACGCCCAAGGACCCTTTGGAGCACGCCCTATGTTGCACCATGTTCTAAAATACACCTATTTTGAATTTGGTGACCCTCTACATAGGTTTAAATGATTCCTAAGCACTATTAGGCCCTGAGAAACATCTAAAAATTGACCTCTAACTTGAATTGACCACTCCAAACCCAAATTGACCTATGAAAACCCAAATTCCCTCCTATATGCTACCCAAACTCAAATCTACACTTTCTAGCCCCATATCAGTTTCCCAACTGCATAACCAGCTCCAAATACACTTACTAGTACACCCCAACACCTCATATTGCTCAAAGTCACTCTGTTTCAAGATCTCACCATTCAAAACCTCAAACTAGGCCAAAAACCTCTTAGAACTCACCCTAAGATGACACCAACTGTTCTATACCAGATATTTTTCATTTAACAGTCTAGACAAGTCCTAATGGCTCTTATAACATACTCCCAACTATCCAAAACAGTCAACACCTCTTACTTCCAATTCTCACTACTCAAAACCTCCCTTTTTTTTCACTAAAACACTTTAAAACTTCAACAATGAACCCCAATATTTGCTTCATATGAGTTTTCAACCATCTAACTCTTCTAATAAGTCCCAATTAACCACATAACAGTGCTAAACCAATTGTCATCTCACTCCAATACTAAATTCTCAATTTCATTCACCAGAACCTCTCTTTTAATCTTGAAACTCAAGTAATTCACTCTCAATTACTCCAACCACTTTAAGATCACCATTTAAACCACAATACAACCTACAAAGACATAATTATAATAGTAAAACAATATAAACATATCACGACAAGCATTCAAACATCAAACCACCTTGGATCATCATTTAAACTCAAACATCACTACAACAACCAATAATAATAAATGTAATTCACTTTATACTACATAAATATATTAAATTCAAATTAACACAGTAATCTAAAACAAGTTCTAGCTTCCCTTACCTTACAAGAAAACTATCAAACTCAAAGAATGTTCCGTCGATTACTTGAAACACAAGGAATCTCTAGACGAATCTACAAATACCAAATTGAAAACGAATAAAGTCCTTAGAACTCTAGATGAAGCATAAATTATTAGGAGAAACATGATACACATGCAAAGACACTATATTCTTTTAAAAATGGATTAATAATGAAGGAGGAAAAAGGTGTAAAAATTTTGTTACTCTATGAAAAAAATTGATCGGCTAAAATTTTAGACCTTGATGCCGTGATCAATTATAAACCTCATGATTGTCAAATAAATAACTCGAGATTAAGAACTCTTACAGAGAAGATAGAGAACTTTAGAAAAGTAGTTTTTAGAGAGATAATACGTTTTAAAATAATGAAACCGGTTTATAACAAAACTATTTATAATAAAATCGTTTAATATTAAAATAACCTAGTATCACTACTTTTAGACTACCATCACTTCTAAAATACCATTGTGGGGTTTAACATATTAATTTGCTACGTTACTAATTCTTTTCAATAAAGAAAACTTTGATCATGATCTTTTACCATTAAAAGTAAATCTTAAAATTTAAGACTTTGCCTTTTTTTTTTAATTTTTAAGTACTAATAACAGTTTATTAGTAATTGTAGTACGTAGTTTAACTAGTTTTTATTTATAAACTAATGTAAAATTATTATATATTGTATTTTTCATTAACATACAACCACTTAATTCTGAAAATACTTTACTACATTAAAACTGCTTGGACTGACTTTTTTTTATGTTTTTTTCTTTTATAACATTTTATAGTAGTTGACATATCAAAACAATTTTACACTTATTAATGGGCTAATTTAAATTATTCAAAATAGTGTTTTTATATATTTTAGGATAGATCATTATTTTGATTTATTTAATTTTTATATGTATGTAATAGTATATTTAATAAAAATAATAATAATAAATATGTTTTTAAAATTCTAAAATATTCAATAAAAAAGAACAATCTTGTTTACAGAATGATATAGACAAAGAAAAAATTAAACATATATTTATAGAAAAGATGGTAAATCTATGTGGAAGATAATGAGTGTTTATTTTGAATTTCTAGGTCTTAATTAATGATGAGGGAATTCAAAATAATAAAAATAGCAAATACATATAACAATGGGTGGGACGATTGTGTATTTGACTATCATTCTTATCTTCAAAAGAAAAATTCATCCTTATTCCTGTTTAATCCAATAAATACTAAATTTTTAATTCATTTTCATTTCTTCAAATAATTGTATATCTTTAGTTTGCTTTCAAATATTAATTAAATATATTTTTTTATAAGAAAAATAAAAGTTACATAAAAAATATTATATTACTACTGATTCAATATAAAAAAGAAACACGTATAGGGTAGCATATTGTTTCGGATGTGTAGGGCTGTGCTATTCCGGACCTCCCAATTCTCCTGCGCTCTTGTCTCGGTGGCTAATCTTCCCTCCAAGTCTTAGCTCTCCTTTCAATCCTGGGGGGCGGAGACCTGCAAAAGACTCTCCGATGCCAAAGTCAGTTTCAAAGCAATGGTTTTTCTCAAGGACAGCAATAAATGTGCATTCAATGTAACCTATCTACCACTCACCATGGACCTGTATTTATAGTTTTTGCTATGGGCTTGGGATTAGTGAAAAGTTAATCACGGCCCAAAGTAGCCCAATAGCTTCTAATCCCCACTTACCTCTAAACCAGGTTAATTTACACTACAAAAAAAAAGCTTATTTAGAGGGGTTTTTTTTTTCAATTTGCGGGGGTTTTTACCCTCCGCTAAATAAATTCCGGGGGTTTTTCAAACCCCCGCAGTTTGAGTCGCCACAAATTATCTGCGGGGGTTTTTTTCGCCCCCTGGTATCATATTCAATTTGCGGGGGTTTTTCTGCGGAGGGTAAAAACCTCCTCTATATATTCAATTTGCGGGGGTTTTTCGGCGGAGGGTAAAAACCTCCTCTATTACTGACTATTATTTTGAGGGGGTTTTTAACCTCCTTTATATTTTTGTCACTTTTTTGTTTAATGATTATTAAAATATATAATATCGTTTTTTGTTTGATGATTATTAAAATATATAATAACTATCTATTTCCATTAATTTTTTTTTTCAATTTCAAAATTAAATAAATTTAATTTTTTTCTAAAATTATTAAATACCAAACAAATATGATTCATTTGATTAAAAAAAGATATCATACAACAAAAGCCCCTGAATAGAAAGAAATTTAGAAAAATAAATTGAGAAACAATTTTATAGTCACATCAAGATAGACTAAAAGTCAATGTAATCTCATTACAAAAGTAGTTACAAAGAAAGAAATGTTACTCAATTCATAATAAACTAGGTATAGTTTTATCCTAAAACAATATCATAAACAATATCATAAACTTCCTAAATGTTACTTCCATCAGATGATTGTCTTGCACCCAAAGGAGACTCTGGCTCATTTGCATCAGGAGCTTGCTGAAATAATATAAAAAAAAATTAATGAAATAAACTCAATTACATGTACTCACATTTTGTAAATAATATATAAAAAAATAATCAAATTCACTCTTATCAATTCTAACAACCTACCAAGTCAGACGTATAGTTCAATAGCTAAAAGGCAGGCCTCCACATAACAAGTCTAAACTACTACCAAGTATATAAACAACTGATGATCAAAGTTCGACTGCCATATGAGTTTGTAAAGTTGATTAATAATAGCCTTAATTACTTCTAAGCACACTAGCCACACCTGTTAGTTACCATATCAGCCCCTGTATCAATTGCATCAAGTATTTCCCACGGTTCTCTAAACTTTACACTATATCAGATAGCACCTTAAACATCTAAAGGAAAACTAATTAACCTAGAGAAAGAAAGACTATTCCAAGTCTCGTTCTATTCATAATCGGCGTTATATGTTTTCCAAACTAGAAACCTACTCAGATGCTTAGACACACCACCACCAGCTTACCTCACGGTTTGACCATCAACCAAACCCCTGTTTAATCCCTTCCCTTCACCAACCTAACAACAAGACTGTTTCAAAATCACTAAAACAGAAGGGATGTAATTCTGCACCAGAAACAAGTGTGTGAAAATTAATTGCTACTATCTTACTAGTCATACGAAAACCTAACCCTTCATATCAGCAAGTTGATTGTTTTTGCTGAGTAGAATGAGAATATAAATATACCACACGTTGCACAAGACAGACATTCTTTCGGACCAGCAAAGTTTGCATTAGGGGCTTAATATTCGTACATGTTTCATGTTGAAAGGATTTTTCGGAATATATAAACAAAGTACAATATGGTTCATGTCCACTAACACTTTTCATTGTCACTATCAATTACACCCCATATAAACCATAAGTAATCCAAGTGAGAAAAAGTTATCGGAAAATGGAGAATTTGAGTCTAAAAGCAACAGTGGAACAAAAGAATCCAACAAATTTTGATTACATTTACATGTCAACCATTCTAGTAAAAAGCCAAATGAGCCTACCTTAGTTCGAGCCCGGCGTTCGCTGGTACTTTAATTGCTTGCAAAAACATCTAGCCATATTCTTAGAGATATGTCTTTCTTACATTTCAGTCTTTCAAAATAATATAATATAACTCAAATTATATAACTGGGTCTCCAATAACGAATGCAAAATCCTCTAAGAATCATGGTAATTATCGATTGCATATATAGAGTGATCACGCCAACCAAAGGCTGTTTATATAATAATGACAGTGGCAGAAGTAGGGGAAATGCACAACATTACAGAATGACAGTGGAGAGTGGATATGGGATATGCATTGTGCTGTAGTTTGCATGGTACTCTCATTACATATTTTGCATGCACATCTAATAAATAACAGGCATACAAATAGTAGGGATTCATAATTTGCAGGGTGTAGGCCCTCCACCCAACAAAAAACTAGAAATAATTAATTAATTATAGCTTTCAAATTCCATATATCAGCTGTGACAGACTTCCTATCCCAAGCTTTCAAATTCTATAATTATGTCTTTCTTATGAGGTTAAAGAACTGATCACTGCATTTCTCGACTACTAGATATTTTAAATCATAAATATCTTTCATCTCTAAGTGTCTCTATTTTTAATTTTTATGATGTGGTTTTGATTTTGTCATCTGTTCATCACATTCTATTCCCCTGTAATAAAACAGAATTGGTATATTTAACATGTAGGTGAATGTCTCATCAGAAGGTAGCCACATCAATTGCATGTACTCATAAAACAGAATTGGTATATTATTACAGTATATCAAGCATATTACTTATACTTATTTAGTATCTTACTTGTGGTTGAGGATCAAAGAAGGTAGCCAATTCATCAGGAATCTTTCCTTCCTTCATTATCATATATGCTTTCAGCGCACCTTCTAAATTCATGTACTTTTGTTCCCATTGATTAGTAGATGCTGATGATGTGGCAGTACTAGATGAACCCATGCTTAAATCTGAAAGTCGCATTCTTGTATTTCTGAATGAGTTAGTAGGAGCTGCTCCCAAACCCATGCATCGCACTCTCCCAGAATGCTCTGGGCCTAACACTCTACCAACAACATCATGAGGGGAAACCTGTGATTCATCAGTAGTGCTTTGACTCAAACCCACTTCAATTTGTTCCTGTAGGCATAGAACAAGTTGTAGTTAAAGATCTAAATATTGAAGCATAATGTTTGAAAATATCATCTTTTTTTATGAGTGTCAACAGTTTTGGTTAATGATGGTCTCAATAATACCGGTCAAAAGAAAAAAACAAAAAAAATCAAAAAATCAAAAGAAAATTGTAAATACACAATACATAATATATAATACATTGCAAATACATTATACATTCATAACATGTATATAAATTTATTTTCTTAATAACAACATGAAAAAAATAAAAAAAAGGAAATGAAAACTTTATTTTTCTAAAAAAGTTCAATGAACTCATATTTTCCAAGGTCTTTTTTATGATAATACAAGAAATAGTGCTCGGGCCCATTAGGTCGTCATATATGATTTCCCTCGGATCCAATTTCTCTAAAATTTTAAAATAAATAAAACTTTCAGAAAAAAAAAATGAAAAATTGAAATCATATTTTCCAAGTTTTTTCTTTATTTTTTATTAGGATGGTAAAGAATAATTTTGTAGTTCATTAGACTTGGTGTTCGCGTCCTTCTTTGAGTTGATTTTTTCTGAAATTTTAAAAATATGAAAAGATTCTTTTAGCATGTTTATAATTTTCATATCTCATCACATTTTTAATAAAATTATTTGAAATCTATTTTTTTTTTCTTTTCATTGTAAATAAAAAAAATAAAAAGACGAGAAAGAACAGTTCTCCAACCCATTAGATTCATTTACTATTATGGTTTCCTTCGAGCCCATTTTCTCTGAATTTAAAAGAAAAATAGAGGTAAAATGGTTTTTTTAACATATTTTCAAATTCATGATTTTCTCATTTAATCTTGTAAAAATGTTTTGAACATTTTGTATTGTGATTATTAAAGTGAAAAATAGCATGTGCATAAACTTGTTTTATTGATATTTTTCAGATCTTAGTGAATGATCTACATGTCCATAATAAAAATAAAATTTTGAAAAAAAAATCCAACTTTTTTTCTTTAAGTTTTTTCACTGTGATAAAAAAAGGTTTTCATGCCTATTGGTCCAATTGCCACCTTGATGCTATTTTCTTCGGTAAAAAGTAAATGACTTGAAAAATAATATAAAAATATTTCATAATTTTCACATTTCATTACATTTTTTAAAATCAATGTCAATCAATTCAAAGAAAAATAATAAAAACATTTGTTTTTCTAATATTTTTCTAAGTCAGACTTGCATATCTCAACCCATCTGATCCTTTTAAAATCAGCACATCTGACGTTCAAACCCAATTTTGTTTAAGCCCAATTCAACCTTTTTTTAAGCCTAAAAAAGATAAATCAAAATTTAAAATTAATATTTTGAAATTTTCATTATTTTTAATTTTGATGGTAACAACCTCAGTTTTGTTTGGATTATCAAAGCCTAATTTCCATACTCGACTCCAAACCCAGTTTTCATAATGGCCTCAAAACCCAACTTTCACACTAACCATCAAATCCCAGTTCCAACATTGGCCTCCAAATTCAATTTCTACATTGACCAACAAGCCCAACTTTTACATTAGTCATCAAATCCCATATACTGCAAAAGGCCTCAAAGTCCAATTCCCACCTTGGCTCATAAGCCCGATTTATACATTGTCCTTCAAAACTCAATTCTGACACCGACATCTAAGTTCAATGTTTACATTGGCCCACAGACCCAATTCCCACATTGGCTCATAAGCTCAATTTCTACGTTGTCCTTCAAAACTCAATTTGCACACTTAAACAACTACATCCATAGAGTTAGGACAACCTCCATGAGATATGCACACCTCAACAACTTAATACATACGGTTAGGACACCCTTCACAAGGTTTGCACACCTCCACACCTTCATCCATAGGGTTAGGACACCCTTCACGAGGTTTGTACATCTCAAAAACTACATCCATAGGATTAGGACAACCTCCACGAGGTTTGTACACCTCAACAACTTCATCCATAGGTTAGGACACCCTCCATGAGGCTAGCACACCTCAACAAATTTATCTATACAATCAGGACACCCTCCAAGAGGTTTACACATCTCACTTCCTTCATCCATAGGGTTAGGACACCATCCACGAGCTTTGCACACCTAAACAACTTTCTCCATTAGGTTAACACACTTTCCACGAGGTTTGCGCACCTTCATACCTTCATTTATAGGTTAGTACACCCTTCACGAGGTTTGCATACCTCAACAACCTCATCCATAGGGTTAAGACGCCCTCCACAAGATTAGCACCTCAACAAATTTATCCATAGGGATAAGACACCCTCTACGAGAATTGCACACCTCAACAATTTCATCCATAGGGCTAGGACATCCTTTATGAGTTTAACACACCTCAACAATTGCACACCTTAACATTGGAATGTGGTCCGGTATATGTTCTTCTAGTCTTTCTCTTCGTTTCATCGTCTAGAGGTGTACCTACCAAAGGTACTTCGATGCTTAGTCAGTAAGCTGTTTGTAAGGGAGTTTAGTGCAATGATAATAAATGCACAGTAAATGCTATCACCTACCTCTTATTGACTTATATTTATAGTTTTTGACATAAGCTTGAAATTAGTGAAATCTTAATCACAGCCCAATCTCAGCCCAATACCTCTAATTAACATTTACCTTAATCTTTGTAGAGAAATCTGATTATCAACTACGGTCAGATGCCAATACTTTGCATCGTTCAGTCTTGTCTACTGTTTCTGCCACGTTCAATTGCTTCTTAATTGTTTTCTACAACCCAAGACCGTTTGACTTGTTTGGTGTGGGGAAAGTGTATGGTTGTCCGGACCATACAGTACAATAATTATATACGAAAGTGTATACTAAATAAAGAAAGAAAATTGTAATTTACAAACACCCCAAATAATAATAGCACTTTATGCATACCTTGTGTGTATGAGGTACTCGTTGCAGACAAATTGTATATGAGCAAAAGTTGGAGCTTGTTCAGATACGTATGTAGCTTTCTTAGATTAGAGGGACATCATTCTCCTACCATAGCATGCAAGTGGAAGCTCGCTGAAAGCAATAAGAATATAAATTTCAAGGGCTACAAAATTTTCCATAAAGAGATTTTGTTTATATTTCAAAAGGGGAATAAAATTTTAATATGTTGAATTTTTATTATTTTATTTATATTTATAATTAGGATTAAATATGTTTTTAGTCTCTAAACTATCAAGAGATTTTGTTTTTAATCCCTATTTCAAACTTTGCTACATTTTGATCCTTCTCCTTAAGGAATCCATAATTTTTCGTCCTCCAAAACCAACGACGTTAAAGAGAAGTTGAGCTGGCTAACGGTGAAGTGTCATACCATTTTTTTTTTCTGAGAGTGAGTCAATCTTCCCAGCTTTTCTTCCTCCCTCACTGGCATCGTCTCGACTCCTTGCATCTTCGTCCCCGTCCACCGCCCTCGTCGACCATGGATCTGTGTGTAAAATTTGTAATCCTTTTCTACTCCTGTGAGAACAAAGCAAGGATTCTCCGCATCTCCATTGAAATCTCTCTCATCTTTCCCTTTTCCCTTCATTAAAAATCGCTCTTTTCCTCTTACCCTCGTCAAACCAAACAAATGCAATTTTCTACTTTTATAGTACTTTGTTGGCAATATTATACTTTTCGTTTTGTTCTATATTTTCTTGTGTTTAATGAATATATTTTCAGATGAAACCGCTCCTTTTTTCCAAAATAGAGAAATCGTCCTTCTTCCACAACATTCTAGAATCGATGACCTACTCTACCTGCGCAGGCACTAAGTTCGACCAGTGCCGAGACGAGTCGGCGGCGTTGGTTCTCAAATTCGTCACTATCGCCTCCATTCTCCTCTCTGACATGGCTGGAATCGCGATCCCCCTCGTCGAAAAACACTATCGCTTCCTCCGCACCGACGGAAACCTCTTCGTGGGTGACAAGACCTTTGCCACTAGGGTGATTCTGGCCATGGGATTCGTCCACATGCTCTCTGATGCCACCGAAGCGCTCCATACTGCCTGCCTTTGTTCTCGTGGTCCAAGTTCCCTTTCACCGGCTTCTTCGCCATGATGGTCACGCTCTTCACTCTCCTCCTCGATTTCGTGGGAACACAATACTACGAGCGTTAGATTAAGGTTGTTGTTTTGGGGAATGGGAGTGGGAAGAGAGAGGGCGTTGTGGCGAGGCTCTAAGAGGAGAGAGGCGATTTTAGGGAGAAGATCGTGGGGGCCGAAGCGGTGGGAGAGGAAGTGGGAGAGGGGTGAAGTAACGGTTGGCGTGGGAGATGATCAAGATTTGGATATCAGGGGCGTTGCGGAGGTCTTAGAGGAACTGCTAGCAGTGGTTGCAAAGGACAGCAGAGACCGCGAAGGAGTCGAGGCGGGTCTCGCCGTGGAGGGCCAGGTTGGTGAGGAGGAACTGCTCGGAGACCGCGAAGGAGTCGAGACGACGCTAGTGAGGGAGGGAGAAAAGCTTAGAAGATTGACTCAATGTCAAAAAAAAATGGCGTGGCACCGTTAGCTAGCTCAGCTTCTTTTTAACGCCGTTGGTTTTGGAGAACGAAAAATTATAGTTTCCTTAAAGATAAGGATCAAAATGTAACAAAGTTTGAAAGAGAAACTAAAAACAAAATCGTTTGATAGTTTAAAGACTTAAAAACATATTTAACCATTTATATTTATTATTATCATTATTTGAATATAATAAATAATATTTTATTTAAAAAAATGTTGTGAAATAGTTGTTTAAAAGAAAAGTATCTTTAAATGATATTTTTTGCTGCTATATTATTTTCGTATAACTCACATATGTCCAACTTATATATCGGAGTAATTTTTAAAAATTTATCATTTATCCATTTTTACAAATATTTGAAAAAAAAAACCACCAATTTAGATGGTGATTTAGAAACCTATATGGATTTAAATAGGCCCTCAAAAAAACTAAAAGAAAAAAACGAGTAACACTGTTTCGAATTTTATATCTTAATAATAACTTTCTTTTTCATGATTTTATTTTTACTGAATTATATTTTATTGTGAGAGAGATTGCATTGTGAAGTGTTGGAGACAAAATATCTGATGAACATGACAGATTAAACAATGAAACAAGACCACCAATCTTATCTGTTGTGTTCTGCTCTACACTCCAACCCTGCTTCCCACCGATAACATCTTCGGCATTACACAATACACAAGCATGCATTCCTTAACATGCACACCACTTTCTTCTTCTTCTCATCACACCACTCTAAAGCCAAATCTCAACCCTCTGCTAGGTTCAGATGCAACTTCGAGGCCATCTTCTTTACCCTTCAAAAGAAGAACCTGCTTTACTACCAGAGCCTTACTCTCTTCCACCAGAGATGATGTCTTGAAGCACTTCAACGAACGTAGAGCTCTCAAGGTAAGAAATTAAAGCAAAACCTACCCATTTCTTGCTTTCTCTTCCATCTTCTCATTTTGTTGCTTTTCTTCACCCAAAAGCAGTTTTTTTGTCTCCATCTGTGTGCTGTCTTTCGTTGGTTTGTTTGATGTTCATTGAGACTAATCTTTCTGCTCAACATGCATGTATGGTGGTGTTGATGCTAAAGTTTTCATGGAACAACACATAATTTAGAATTCTGAAATAAAAATGTGATAGTCTTTTTTAATGTTTTAAAATCATAGGGAGCAAAAAGGGAGTTTGGTGGTTTTGATGAGTATTTAAAGAGATTGCTGCAATATCAGTTGTCCTAGCTTATATTGCTTCGTTCATTAAAATATTCTCTATGATGTTTTTTGGTGTATTTTTGTTTCATACATGTTAACAAACATTTGGCTTCTTTTGAAGATTATCTCAGGCTTGCAGAATTTCAATAAAGACAATGTTGCATCGGTGGTCACTGCTGCTGACAAGGTTTTTTATTTTTTTACTTCTCTCTTGTTACGTTTTCTCTGTTTCTTCAGCTTTGTAATTCATCCATGAAAAAATAAGATCAAGAATCCTTGCATCCTTAAAAATAATTACCCGAATAGAGTTTTGTATATGGTAACTTGTCATGCTTTCTCACCTGTCAAATATTCACATTTAAAGACAAACTAACATACTAATGTTAATGTGTATGAATTGTAATCCCTTGTGCTTATAGGGTGGAGCAACTCACGTGGATATAGCATGTGACCCTGAGTTGGTAAAGCTAGTTATTGGCTTAACTTCTTGTCCGGTATATTCTCACTTTTCTTTATTTTGAACATGTATACCAGTTATACTTTGCATGTATATTTTACTGGTTTAAGAATTTATCCAAACCAGTTACAAATTTATGACCATAATTTTTCCCTTAATTCTTTTGGAACTCCCAACTAGATTGTAGGTCTCTTTGTTCTAGCATCACATTTATCAAAACAATTGATGCAAGCAATGAATACCCAAAAGTTAAATTTGCATTTGCATGAAACTTTAACACATCAATCAATTCTGAAAAGGTGAACATAATTCCATAAGAGTCCAAATAAATTTTCATGGTTGTACAGACAATATTTTGAATGTGCTATGCAACCATATTTAATTGTAGATTAAACTTTCAACTGCTAGTGACGTAGGGAACATGAAGATGCAAGAGTAATCAGGAGATTGATTTGATGTTTTGATCTTCCTTGCAGGTTTGTGTTTCTTCTGTAGATCCTGTAACATTTCCAGCTGCAGTTGAAGCAGGAGCACTAATGGTTTGACCTTCTTGCCTAGTTCCAAAATGGTCCTTGTGAGATTTTTACTTAACATGCTAAATGGCTTTGGCAGGTTGAGATTGGAAACTATGATTCATTCTATGAGAAGGGAATAATTTTCACTCCTGAAAAGGTAAAGAGTAGAGAAGCAACGAAGGGTTGTGAGTATCAGATGCTAAAATGATTGTGAAATGTACTCTTAATAGAAGCCTGCACTTGAATTCTTTATGTTGATGATCTACCTTTTGCAGATTCTTGGTCTGACAAAGGAGACAAGGAGAATACTTCCATCCATAGTCTTGTCTGTCACTGTTCCTCACACACTAAGCCTCCCTGATCAGGTTACAAACAGCATTCTTTCTATCAGAGTTCACAATTATGCTGATAATATCAATATTTACTTGCGCATGTAAATAAAAAGTCCAAATCCTTAACAGGTCAAGCTTGCAGAGTCATTGGAACTAGAAGGTGTAGATGTTATTCAAACTGAAGGAGGAAAAGGTTCTAATCCCACAAAATCTGGTATTATGGGTTTGATTGAAAAGGTAACCGGAAAATTACTTTTGTCTTTTTTCCTATTGCTTGCATCTTCATTGCTGGAGATTTAAGCTGTTAAGAGTCTGAAAAAATATTTAAGCTGCTGCATTTACTGCTCTGGCATTCACAATTGGTCGTTAATTCTTCTTTCCCCCAAAATCAATTCTGAAGCAACATGTTCTGCCCAGAAAGCAATTACAACTTAAAGGGTTACTCACATTCATGCTGTTTGTTGCATTGGTAAAACTATAGTTGATTATGGAAAATCCTTCGTCAAATTATCAACTTTCTTATCACTGGTGATTGTAGGCAACACCAACTTTAGCAGCAGCATATTCCATATCACGAGCTGTTAAGATCCCTGTCATGTGTTCATCAGGGCTAAGCGCAGTCACAGCACCTATGGCTATAACAGCTGGGGCAGCTGGTGTGGTAAGGAATTTTAATAAATTTCTTCCCAATCTAACTTTTGCAGCAACCATAAACTTATAAACTTCACTATACCAATGTAATGTTCTACCTTTTTGGAGGGAAGTTATTGAGCAGTGTTCCTATTCACAGGGTGTAGGGTCTGCAGTTAATAGACTTAATGATGTGGTTGCAATGATTGCGGAGGTCAGAAGCATTGCTAATTCATTGCAGACATCATTTCAGACATCAACCACTTATGAAGTGGAAACTCAGAGACAGTAGTTTGTTTAGCAAGAAACAAATGAAGGATGTGTAGGTAGTGAATAAAACATGCAACGAAAATTTGGATCCTTTAGGTTCCATTTTTCTTTGTCCTTTATATTTCGGACTTGTTCTCTAATGAAAACTTGTTGGTCAGTTGAGTGGAACTATGTATTCTTGTTCATTAAGAGGTTTTGCTTGCTATAAAAAAGTTTATATTTTAAGAGGTAAAAAAATGTTCTTAATCAGTAGTTTTTGCATTACAAGAATGGTTTATTAATACAGTGATTATGGATTAACTACTATTATTACAAAGTTTTATTTTCTTGGTGCACCTTTCTGTTAAATGTAATAACAAAAACAACCTCTTAAAGTCCTTACAAATTCTGAAGAATGTATTCTGAAATATATTAAAGAAGCTTCCAAATTTATCCTATTGGAACATCTTATTATGAAATCTTTAATTATAGATTGTCACTTTTTGAAACACATTCTGAAGGGCTCGTTTCGGAAACTTGAAATTTAAAACCTTTCGTACTACTTTCAGAAAATTTAAAACCCTGAATATTTTTATTGAAAAGTTTCTTAAAACCTTTCGGAAAGTCATTGAGATACCAATTTGGAATTGTCTTGGCTCCATCTGGTCCAACGGGATTATAATGCCATTTTAGAAGAAGCTTTTCGAATTGAAAACTTTATAGATAAATATTTTGGAAGGTGTTAAGTTTTTCATTAATATTCAAAATGCACTTTAAATTATTTTAAAATATTATTCCGTATTTAGAAAAAGATACGTTCTAGAATGATCAATGAGAATTGAAGTCCAAATTCTTAAATACATTTTATATGGTGTTTAGGAAAACGTGTAATTCAGAATATTTAAATATATTTTATATTAATTTTTTCAGAAAGTATAAAAGTTTTAAAAAGTCGTTTTCTAATTACAAATAGCATATAGGTTTGGAAAGCAATTATCGAGTTGCTGTTTACAACGCTTTTACTCCAAAACTCCACTTTCTTTTGGAATTGTTTTAAATACACAAATTTCTTCACCTTCACCTTTTTTTCACACATTTTTTTCCTCAACAAAACCATTGAGTCTTACCCTTTATTAAATGTTTATGCGTTATGCTTTTCAAAGTTTTTCACAAACAACTATTTAAAGAGACTCCAAACTTCAACTTCACACCTTTAAGTTCATATTGAGTTAGAATTAGTATATAGAAGGCACTCTAATACTCAAATTAGTCAAGTGTGTCAAATGATAATAAATGTTGTAATAATAAAACATAATTAATTTACCTCGTGTATTGTACTATTTATATCGTATTTATGGGCTTTTACTTGGATAAGCATGATCCATGTAAATTACCTTGATTAACTTGTCTAATGTTTGCTAATGCTTTTTAGTCTTTACCTTAATTTAATCACAATTATCCTTATTGATGTCTTGATCGACATGTTATCATGTTGTTCGAATATATTTAGGCCAAGATCATCTCGGGCCAAGTGGCCAAAATGTTCTCGGTATATATAGTAAACTAGTCTCCAAGCTTGACAAGTTATGTGCTCAAGTCTTTACATTGTTGTTAGGATGTCAGTATCGGTTTGACTGATGTATGCAAAGAAAACTTGTATTTTTTTTCCTCTCGCCTTATAGGTATAGTAGCCCTCTAGTCTCAAGAAATGCAACGATGAAGAGGCTTGATTGATGGGTGTTAGGTCATCAAATATCAATGTGACTTTGGGAAGTTTAATATTTGTAACCTTTTGTCGTTAAATTTGAGCCCTTCACTCTCCAAGCCTTCCTTCTACTACTAAAATCTTTCAAAGAATTTCCAGTATCTAGTTTCAAATAGTATCAAGTATATCTTCTAATAGTTCAAACATGTCGTCTTCATTGGGTAGACCCTCAAGTGAAACTGTATTTTCTAAGTTTAGGTAGTCATCTACCCTTATGTGGTGGCTGCATAGCGTATACACGTATGATGGAGAGAGGCAAAAGATATTGTCTCCTTCAAGAGGGTATGAACCATAGACAATGTCTATCATGACCGAGAAGGCTATGATTGAGAATTTTTCTACATGTATATGGATTTCTTCACTAAGTTGCATATTCGACTTCCATTCAACGAGTTTACTATGGGTGTACTACGTCTTTTAAATGTTGTCTCACCCAACTTCATTCGAATAGTTGGGGATGTCTCTAAGCATTTTGGTTAATTTGTAAAGCCCTAAAATTGGAGCTTATACCTCAATGTTTTCTTCATTTTTATAGTACTCGCCCTAGGTCAGACATTAGCTGGCTTTCTTTAGTCAGTCAAGCGAGGACATGTTTGTTTAGCTCTTACTCACAATCCTTTAAGAATTTCAAGACTAAGTTCTTTAAGGTTGTTGTGAACCGAGTAGGTCATTCCTACTTTAATGACTTAAACAACAATTCTAAATTCCTATTCTACTAGAGCAATAACCCAATGAGATGCAAAGACTAGCCTAGAGATCACATGAATAATGAAGATAAGAGAATTATGAGTGTCATGGACGAACTTCCACACTAACTTTCTACCATAAAAATTGTTCGAGTTTAATCAACTCAATCATTAACTAATTTTCTTTGCTTTGTAAGTTTATCTCTTTTACTTAACTTGAACTAATATTTGGCTAATATGAATACTTCTCAATACTTGTAGGAGCAATGGCCCAACACGAACAAAAACATGGGAAAGACGATGTGTTCTGCAAGCTAAGGAACAAAATGCTAGTTGAAAGCAAGAGAAAAGGGGTAAGATCTTTGACTTTCGGCCTAGCAAATGCTATAGTTGATATTCATCCTCCCCAAGGTCCTCCCAAGAAACTTCAACCTTCAAAGATTCATAGACTAAGAAAGGAGAGAAAGAGAAAAAGACGAGGTGTCGACTCCCACACAACTTATTCTAGGATTATGTTCGCTGGTTGGGGTGGACTAGTCGACACCCAACTTAACATGCACTAAAATGTTCTCTACAACCTAAATAACGAGCAAGAAATACTAATAGTCAAGAGCGACCCATATGCTCTAATGCAAGCTTTCATTGAACTACAAAGTCGCACATTCGTTTCCCACCACAAGATAACCAACCTTCTAAAGAAGGAAATTGAAGATGAAGGAAACTGAAGACGACCAATGAGTTGGTGGCTTTAAAGAAATAATATGCCTTGAACAAAGAAGCCTGGGTGAAAGAGCATGATGCCATGAAGAAGAAACGGGAGAAGGAAAAGGATGAGTGAGAGAAAAGGATGAAGACTTGGAAGATCTGATGCCTAAATTGAGAGAAGAAGGGCAAGGATAAGGTAGAACAACTGACAATTGTGCTTGCCGATGAAAAGAAGGCTTGGAAGATTGTAAAAGTCGAGTTGTTCAGGTACCAAAAGTTTGTAAATTCTAAGCACAATATTGAGTTCTACAAGGCATTGAGTTAGGCCAAATTCCTTTTTCAAATTCCTGTTAAGGGTGAGCGTTTTAACGTGAACAAGGACGTCTCCAATGGTGCTCTCATAGATGTTGACAAGATAGTTGTTGCACAAAATGATGGCGATAACACTGCCACCCTTGGAAGTGTCGATGTCAATGAAAATGCTAAAGTTGAAAACAACGAGGCCACCGAGATGTCTTATCTAACTGTTGATCTAAGCCCCATAACCAAGGAAGCTGAGAATGTTGATGAGACCAACCTTGAGACTATTAAGTAGGTTACTCTCTTTTTTTTGTGTATCGCAAAGGCTGAAATGTACGAAGGCTATCTTTTTGTAACCAGGAGCTCCTTTAGGGCCTATGAATGAAATTTGTCTTCTTTCAATAGTCGTCTCTTTCCTATATACTTTCTTCACATAACTAGTATATTTTTTCAATAACATTTGCATGTCGAGTCTGATATATACATGTACTCAAGATATGAAACAACATTTAAGTCTTCATGTACCATTCAAGTTCTGCAAGTCTTGTTCACCTTGTTGGGAAATCATATTCAATGAGAACCGAGGTAACCATCCATAAGGAACTTAGAGTTTATTTTCAATGTTCAACCTAGACTGACATGGTTGTTGGCATCGAACTTTGAAGGATGTTCAACCAGGATCGACTTCGTTATCGACAGAGAACTTCAAAAGATGTTGTTCAACTAGGACCGAGGTGGTACTACATAGGAAACTTCAAGACTTTGTTCAACCAGAACCGAGATGGTTCTCGGTAAGGAACTCCAAAATGTTGTTGAACTAGGATTGACGTGGGACTCGATAGGAAACTTTGAGAGTTTGCTCAACCTGGATCAAGATGGTTCTCGATAGGGAACTTCGAGATTCTGTTCAACAAGACCGAGGTCATACTCGGCAAGAAACTTCAAGAGTTTGTTCAACTAGGACCAAGATGGTTCTCGACAAGGAGCTTTTAGATTTGGTTTTAAGTCTTTGTATTTTCATCCTATGTTGTTTTCATATTACTATTTTGTTTAATGTTATTTGGTTAAACTTCAAAACATGAGAGTGTTTAGGAGCATAGACGATTTTGTCTTAACACTAACATCATTCTCAACTCTAGGGTCTAGGTCTTCTCCTTCCATGATCATATTAGTCATGTTGTCTCTTTCAATGTTGTTAATGTTGAGTTGTGGGATTGGTAGTTGAAGACTTATAATTTAACATTCTTGTGTCATTTTCTGTTCTCCATGGATTGTGATGATATCATTTGATGGTGAAGGAGATTGTGATGATATCATTTGATGGTGAAGGAAACTTCATGGTCAGATGGAGGGTAGATATGATTGCGCCAAACTGATTAAGTGATGGGCACCCCAAAAGCATGTTGTATAATGTGTTAGCATTAATCAAATATCGTATAGGTATAGTTTTTGTCAACTCAACTTCTCTAAAGGTGGCATATAGATTAATATAACCTCTAGTATTCACCCTTTCTCCCAAGAACTAACTATAGGCTCATCATATAGGGTCATGGCCTCTTTTGGTAGTTGTAACTTCTTATAAGTTTTCTAGTATAGGATGTTTATAGAACATCCTTGGTCCACTAAATCTTCTCGACTGCGAAGTTTTCAATCTCTAATGTGATTACCATAGGGTCATCTTGTTAAGGATCAACTCCTTGAAAGTCAACATTTGTAAAGGTGAAAAGAGGCATTCTCCTCCTTTTAATGACTCTAAATATTGCATTGATAGATTGTCTCTTCCTAGCCAAAGCTGATAAAACCCCTAGAACAAAATCCTCCGGAAATAGTGTTTATGGTCCTAAGTGAGGATTTAGCATTTGAGCATTTTTCTTCACGTTGGGTTGGTTCTTCCTTATTTCTATCATATCGATCGCGCTTTTTACGACCATCTCTCCTATCATCAGTTCTTCAGAACTCAGCACACGAGCTTCCCACTTCATCTATCTACACAAAATGTCTAAGGTGGTCAACCTGAATAAGCTCTTCTATCTTGTCCTTGAGGGTCACGCAATCATTAATGGTGTGCCCATAACTGCGATGATACATGCAATGTTTCCTCATATCTACGTTCTTAGGGGTTTGTGACCTTTTAAGTGGCGCATAAGGTCTACCTGTAATGCATCTTCCAAGACATAAGATCTTGGGAGCATTTAGAGGAGTATAGTGCGCAAACTGAGTAGGCATTGGCTCCCTTTGTCTGAACCTACTCTTATGCATAGGATCTACTTCTATTGACTTCTTTTCGGCTAGCATGGTCTTGGCTTATATTTTGTTCTTGAACTCCCTTAATTCCTCCAACTTGTCCAAGTTGGCAATCAGTGTCATGTATCAATCATTTGCAAAGAGTCCCAACCGTAGCGCCTTGACCATATGGTGTAAAGCTACCTCAAGATACAAGTTCCTGATGTTGAGAGCGACCTTGTCGAACCACTTCACAAAATCACGCAAAGATTTTTCCTTGTCTTGCCTTATGTTGACAAGTGCCAAAGAAGTGAGACGAGGAGGGTGACTTATTGAAAACTAGGTCCCAAAATGTGATGCTAAAGTGCTAAAATAATCAATGGAGAAAGGAGGTAATGGAGTAAACCAATTTAAAATTGCTCCCTTCATAGGCGTGGGGAAGATAATGCACATGACTTTGTCCTCAGTTGTATATAGGCGTATGTGAGTGACATAAACATTAATGTGCTCGTTCAGTTCTGTACTAACATCATATCATATTGATCCAAGGAAAGGGATTTCCAATCGGACGAGAGACAGAGAAAGTGGTTTCCATGATGTCGTCCATGAAAGGATGTCTACGACTTCCTCCCACCACGAGTGATGTATTGGTTGCACCTTCAGTCTTTAGAGTGGTGTTATAACCATTTTCCTCCTTAGTATCGGGTATAGTTCAAAGGTGGGATGCAATTTTTTGCACTAAAGCAGTATTCTTCAAGATCTCTTTCTATTTCCCTTCTACCTTCCTCTTCAGCAGCTTGGCAAACAACTATTCAAGCATGCTCCAAACTCCAACTTCACAGCTTCAAGCTGAGATGTCCTAAGTTTATGCCTCCTCAAAAATGCATCAGATAGTAATAAATGTTAAAATAATGGAACATAATTACTCTACATCATGTATTGTGTTATTTGTATTGTGTTTATGAAGTTTTACCTAAATGAACCTAATTCATGTACTTAATAACCTTGGTTTACTTGGTTAATATTCTATTAATACGTTTTAGCCATTTATCTTAATTTAATCACAATTATCCTTGTTGATGTCTTAATCGACATATTATTATGTTGTCAAAGTATATTTAAGCCAAGATTATCTCGAACCAAGTGGACTAAGATGTTCTTGAATATGTATAATACATTGAATTTTTTTTATTTTTCACAAATGAGGAAAATATGTGTTTATGGTATAATTATTTGAATAATTTTTGAAAATTAGTTAATACTACTTTTAGATAATGACTTTTCATAGATTTGGTAATCAAAATTAATATTTATAAAAGAATTTAGAAAGATAGTCGATAGTTAATTAATGAGCCTAATGAGTGCCATGTTGAAAAAAAAAACTTCCTTTTACACCATCTGTTTCTTACATTTTGTTCTCTCTATCACATATAAAACTGTGGGCAATATAAAATTTATGGATTTGTGTTTAAGAAATTATTTTTGATTTTTACCGAGACATATTAAAGCAATTAAACATAATAATGTTTTTTTTAAATATATCTATTTTACAAATTGTTAACTCAAGGAATAATGTTGTGCAATAACATAATTTATATTAACAGTATTTATTTTGAAAATACATATTACAAAATATAGCTTAATTGAGTTTATATATTATACTTTCATTCTATAACATAACGTTGTAAATTTAAATTCATATAACATTAAATTGAAATTTATGTCAAACTAATTTAACACAGGTCTGTAAGCACCCCACTCCAGCATGTAAACACTACAAAGCTGTTACATAATAACATTCAAGAATATAATATTTTGAAGGTATCTCTAAATACTAGGTTGACACAAGGAAATAGTGTTACACTCATGAATCCATCAAGTGCACCAGTTATGTTTTCTCTCTGATTGACTTTTACTCAGTATTTGATATCTCAATATATATATATGCCCAAATTGTCATTTTAATCATCTAAATACAACTAATATACTTTACATATGACACAGAAATGATAATTATCAACAAGGACAGACAAAAACTGAATATACAACTGTTAGTCCAGATAGTTTCAATTAATACAGGTCCAACCTCAGTAAGAAATAAAATAGTTTGTTTACTCATCAAACTCTGATTCCTCGTCAGTTTCATCAAACTCTCCACTTTCCTGTCAAGTAGTAGAAAATAAATTGTATATTCATTCATAACTGGCCAAATAAGAGTCAGCTCATACCCAAGAAAATGACAGATTGCTTACTATTTTCTTGTTATATTCTGCCATTGCCCTGTCAAACTCTGCACGTTTGTCTGTTGCTACATCGTAGTATTGAACCTTCTCCTGCAGAATACAGTCAAAATGAACTATATGTTAACTTGAAGCTCCATTTTGCCAAACTTTGCAGAACAAGTTCTATATTGATTTTTGGAATAGACATCAGCAAATGAGCATGGACGCTAATAAGAACTTTGCAGAATGAAACCAGAAAAGATAGTAGTAGTTGGAGAGCCAAGGCTTTAATAACCCCACTATCTCATCCTTCCAACAACAGCAACACAAAGCTTTGTTTCGCTTGGTGGGGTCAACTACATGGATAAAATAATTTCATTTAGCTTGGTTGAAGACCAAAGTTTTTTTATCGATGTTATTTACATGAGAGCTTTTGACTAATTCCCCCATTGTCGTTAGCCTTCAGCATGGGAGTAAAACCAGCTTGCAACAACATCCTAATAGCCATCTACTACACAGTTAATAATGAATATGTGTAAGTAATTACTTTTTCATTATTGCAAGAAAGGGGACCCAAGGCATGTTTTACACGGTAACTCTCATATACCTTTGTAAATGTGGTCAACCTTTTAAACATAAAATAACATCCTAAACCAAATCTATTACATCAAAAAAGACACTAGTTAGAACAGGCTATTTTGATCAATTCATGAAAAAAAAATGCAGTGACCACACCTAATGTCCAAAAAAATGTCACATGATCAAGAAAACAAGAGGCCGTGTTTCTCAAGTTGAAGCTCTCCCTCTATACCATTCAAATTTCTACCCAAAACACAAAATCAAGAATAAAAGAAGGAACATAATACAAATAGTTTAGTGCCGCTTTGTCATGCACACACAGAGTATTATGTAACTAACAATTAAGTTAACACAAGCAGAAGTTTCTTCTCAACAGTTATGTTAACTCTGCACGCCTCAGTAGTCTGACTCCCCAATGTGTGGCAGCATATAAAACTGGTTCAGAATCCCTTGCCTTTTCCATTTAGATTTTCATGGTTTTAGGAAGATCGCAATGATAAACAATGCCTGCTGTCAGATCTGACCAAGAACTAATTCAACGTAACAAGATACATTTCCCAATGCCACCAACACCCTAACTAGTGTTAACAAAGGTGGACAGCAAAAGGGCAGATTCTACCATATAAACACGCCATTGTGACCTATGGCACCACCATAGTGGACCTCCCTTCACAAATTGCCCATGACGGTTGGAAAATTATCTAACAAGCCATTCCTCAACTGAAGCAATG
Source organism: Vigna umbellata (assembly GCF_029865625.1). Lineage (NCBI taxonomy): Eukaryota > Viridiplantae > Streptophyta > Magnoliopsida > Fabales > Fabaceae > Vigna > Vigna umbellata. Next base: position 58,863,087 of record NC_142165.1, on the reverse strand, counting down.
GCCCCTCTGTTTAACAACAATGTGAAGATAATTTCACAGGTTCTTTTTCGTGATCAATTCTGAGTATATTACTTTCCTAAACCTGATGCAGAGCAGTGTTGTCAAACTCAAGAACGTAAGGGGATCGGAAAGACAATAAAAGATCGCAACACGTAAGAATTACAACTGTAAAAAAAATTATATTCATAAACAGGTGTATTCTGCGACAGCAAGTACCAACGATTCCAAGGATAGCAAGATTCCAAGGATAGCGAGTCACCAAGAGGCATGCACCTTAAAGAAGGTAAGAGCACTCATGGGTTGGGTCGATCATAGGACCAGAACAGCCTACGATCCCGGATTCAACGAGTATCCAAACTCACTCTTACGATCCACCCTCCGTGTCAACTCGCTTGGCACTCCAAACTCACAAAATCGTGCAAGTTTATGATCTTACTTGCGATTTTAACAACACTAAAACAGTGAGCTAAATATCATGTATCCAATAAGACAATTTAAGATTATAATCTATCTTGATTTAAGTTAATGCAGCCTTTAATAGTCCAGAATTATGTGGAGCTGTTAGGTTCCTTTATTCAAGGAAACCAAACGGTAGCTTCTCTTCTCAATCACACACTCAACAGCAGAAAGAAACTGTGTATATGTATTTTTATTTACTCTGTAATGTGTAAAAAGAGAAATACAAGTATAGATCTTCCCCAAGGAAGCCTCCCTTCCTCCACTAGCCAAGAGGTCCAGTCTAAACCAAAACAAAATATTTCCTAACCTCTCTCTCTATTATGTTTGTTTATTTATACTCTCTCTCTTCTAACAAACTAGCCTCTCTCCTCTAACAGACTAATCCTCCCTTCCCGCCTCTAACTTTCTCTCCTTTTATTCCTCCTCACATATACCTTTAATTGTCTAATAGGAGCACAGTTTTACTTCTGCATTAGAGCAATATGCTAAAATGAAGAAAGAGGAAAGACACCTGTAGGGGGACTATAGAATAGGAAATATTCATGTTGTTAAATTTATTCATAATTGCATACTAAGCAGGAACAAAATATTGGGAAGGAAATCAACTGGGACAAATGAGAATATTAAGGGAGATATGGGTAATGATGGGGGAACATGAATTGGGAGGAAAAGGAAATGGGTTGGGGGTAGATGTTAAATGCCTCTACATATGACTCTAGATTTATCTTTTATTCTCCATAATTTCTATCTTTGCCAGGATTGTTAGAAAACAAAATGCTACCTGCTGTCTAGCTTCTACAAGCTGACTGTATCTGTATCTATTCATAATTGCAATTCCCATGAATATCAATTATCTCCCACACCTTTTTATATTGAGAGTCCTAATTCTTGAAATTTGTAGCTATTTTCTCTATCCATAGCTTCACAAGATATACGGCATGACAGGTTTTGAGTCTCCATCTATAAGCCTTAATACTTTCACAAGTAAAGCTACACACATCAAACAATATTGGATGAATTTTCAAAATCTATCATTACATATAACAATGTTTACCTCTTGTTTACCTTCAATTTTACTAGCATGTTACTAGTTGTCCATTCATGTGAAACAAACATAGATCGAAGAGCACTATTTTGTTGTGCTGCTATACATTTGCAACTATTGGTTGAGATAAATCTTTTTCTTAAGAATACTTTCTATACAAGTTTAGGACTCATGTTCCTACAAATGAAAGTTGTGACTTTTTTGGCATTTGCAATAATATTGCAAGTTGACCAATGTCTTCAAGAATTAAATCCAGGCAAAGACTTGCACAAGGAGATCAAAATAGTTTTGTTCTCATCTCCTTTAACATCTTTCCTACTGACAAAAAATATCAAAAATCTCTCTGCATGATAGATGGTGCTTCTAATTTTGTTCCAACAAGAGAAATGTTAGAGAAGAGAACAAAACTATTTTGGTCTCCTTGTGCAACTCACTACCTTGATTTAATTCCTGAAGACATTGGTCAGTATTTTATAATACCATTGCAAATGCCAAAACAGTCAAAACTTTCATTTATTGGCACATGAGTCCTAAACTTATGTAGAACAACAGAATGCTTTGCTATCTAAATGGACAGCTAGTAATCATGCTAGTAAAAATGAAGGTAAACAAGTGGTGAACATTGTTTAATGATATGATAAATTTTAAAAATCCATCCAATATTGCTTGGAGTGTGTGACTCAACATGTGAAAGTATTAAGACTTGTAGATGGAGACTCAAACGTGACATGCCATACATTTATGAAGCTATGGGTAGAGCTAAAGAGCAAATAACTACAAATTTCAAGAATTATGACTATCAATATAAAAAGGTGTGGAAGATAATTGATACATGTTACTACTTACTATCTTGATCATAAGTAACTATAACACTATACTTTCTTATATTACAATTTCATGATGATCTTTAATACGTATTTTCAAATTTCTTTTATCAAATTTCTGACAAATACTTCAATGCAGATGTGAAGTTTTATATATTTGTATGAGAAAAGTGAAAAATAATCCCAAATACAAGGATTTTATTTCAACTTGATAGATTTAAGAAAACCTAAGGGTTGTTTGGAAGAAGTATGGCAATAGACACGAGGGATAAGAAGCAACCTGGTATTTAATTATTTTTAAAGATTTAATTCAAAGCATAATTTCACAATTATAAATATTTGCTTTTTATTTGAAATTGCATCTCTTTGGTGGGAAAGTTATGGTGGAGATGGTAAAGAATTAGAAAATCTAGCAATGAGGATTTTGAGTCTCACTTGTAGAACTACTGGATGCAAAAGAAATTGGAGCATATTTGATTAAGTGCATACTAAAAGAAGAAATTGCTTAGAGCAACAAGGATTAAATGCTTGTCTTTGTTAAGTATAATCTTCAACTTGAGATGAAGCAATAGGTTAGAGAAGATTAAAGGGATACTTATGATCCTTGTTAGATATATATGGAGCAATGGAGATTGGCTTCATATAAATGCTTTCCTCCATGGAGATTTCCAAGAAGAAATTTAAATGAAGCAACCTCCCATATTTGTTGCTCAGAGGGAGTCTTCTGGATTAGTATGTCGTCTTTGCAAATTTTTATATAACCTAAAACAGTCTCTGGTTTGGCAAATTTAGCAGTGTGGTTCAACAATTTGGTATGACTCGAAGTGAGGCAGATCATTCAATCTTTTACCATCACTCAAGTGTTGGATGTATCTATTTGATAGTATATGTTAATGATATTGTTCTTACAAGAAGTGACTACCATGTCATCTCCCAGATGAAACAACACATTTATCATCATTTTCAAACCAAAGATTTTGGCGAACTCAGATACTTCTTGGGTATTGAAGTAGCACAATCCAACAATGGTATTGTTATATTTCAAAGGAAGTATGCAATATTTTAGAGGAAACTAGGTAGATGAATTCAAAACCTATTGACACACCCATGGATCCTAATACCAAACTCCTACGAAATCAGGGAGAACCTAATTAGATCCTAAGCAGTATAGAAGATTGGTTGGAAAAATAAATTACCTTATAATTACTTGTCCTAACATTGCCTTTGCAATCAATGTGGTGGGCTAATTTCTCAATTCTCCATGTGAAGATCATTGGAATGCAGACATTCATATATTAAAATACATTAAAGGATCTCCTAGAAAAGGTTTTCTATATGATTCCAATAACCATACAAAAGTTGTTTGCTATTTAGATGCCAATTAGACAGAATCTCCTTTCGTTAGAAGATCTACCATTAGGTATTGTGTCTTCATTGGTGGTAACTTGACTTTTTGGAAGAGCAAGAAAGTGTTGTGGTAAGATCTCATGCAAAAGTAGAATATAGAGTTATGGCCTCAGCCACTTGTGATCTTGTTTGGCTTAAGCAATTGTTTAAAGAGTTACAATTTGGAGATGTCACTCAAATGACACTGATATAGGACAATTAGGCGGCTCTTCATATCGGTTCTAATCTTCTCTTTCATGAAAGGACCAAACATATTGAGATTGACTATCATTTCATCCAAGAGAAAATTGTATTTAGAGACATCAAGACTGAGTTCGTTAACTCAAATGATCAGTTAATAGATATTTTCATTAAGTCTTTAAGAGAACCAAGAATGGATTATATTTGTAACAAGTTTAGTGCATACGATTTATATGCACTAGCTTAAGGGGGAGTTTTAGATATATTGTATTTTATGTTACTTAGGGAACTGTAGACTGTTGATATTGGTAGATATTTTTTTTAACAATATCTTCTATTTACCATATTTATGTTTGGTTGCCATTGCATCATTCTTCATTATAAATATATTACCCTATGTATTTTAAACACAAAGGAGATTAATCCTATACCTAGTTTTACTATATTCAATAATCCTATATATCTATTTGATATTGAATCAATGATGTGTGGATTACTGAAAAGGATGATCCTTGCCTACCAAACAGTGTTTCATGGATGGATATACATGAATCTTTTACTCTTGAAGAGGGAGCTCCAAGCAAGAAAAGGAAGAGGGATATTTGTTTGTGCAATTATCATAAATGTTATAATACTTATAAAGTTTTTTGTTTTCTTAAAAGGTCTAAGAAATTTAATCACTAAGGTTGAAGAAAGAGAAAATCTACCATAACAAAAAATGATAATAAAATTAAAGAGATAGTCAAAAATAGATCGAGGAAGAGGATGGCGATGAGCTGCAAGAAAATGTATTAGAGGAAGATGATCTAAGTGACACGATCTCGAAGATGATCTAAGTGACACTCGAAGATGATGAATGAAAGGATAAGATTAAGATGTAGGATTTAAATATAAGAAATAGCATCACGCATTTTATTATTATGTTTTGGTTTTATGGATTGAACATTTTCACTTCATTTTAATATATGATATTTTTAATGTTTTTTTCATATCACCGTTTACTTAAAAGTATCATATTTTATTTATTTGTATCTTACTATTAGTAATAAGATTCAATTCACAATTCAAAAAAATTGAAAAACAATTCACAATTTGAACCTCAATTCGATAACCATGCTTCTAGGCAATAGGTGTACTCATTGTAACTTCTTTTTTCGCTTTCTTGACATCATTTATACATAAACACACAAATCATTGCCAATTGAGTGAATATACACACTCAAGCTTTAACCTAAATTATCCTTGACTTTCAACTAGGATCTAGACTCTGTTTTTATCAGCAAATATATCAGCCCTGTTACTAATCAGCCTAAACATACAAATGTAGTTACAATTAATTTCAAATTTGAACAAAACTGTTGTCCTTCTTTACATGCTTAGTTTACTCAGTGTTTAGCCATCCAACATCACAACTATAATAATGCAATTCAAGTCAATAGAAAGGAGAGGCTACAAAAGAAAACTAACCTCATAAGTCATTGTTTTCCATTTCTCTCCACATGCCTTGCCAATCTGAATGACCACAGGATAGAATAAAAAAAATTATATTAATTTGCAAAAGATAATAATAGAATCGCTAAGTATAAAAACTTCCCACTAATCCTCTAAACAACAGGAAAATATTAAAAAGAGATGCTCAAATTTTACATAGCATTGACCTTAAAGAAATTGAAAATTTGTAAATAATCAACTTTGCAACAATCTTGCTTCTGGAGAAATTAAAAATATAAACTAAATTAGAAGAAATACTAATAGAATGAATTCTACACATACATCACGCATTGACTTTACATCCGGATTCTTCTCTTGAAATTCTTTACGAAAATCCTCCCTTAAGAATGAAACAGAACTTCCAATAAACATAATAGTGTTGAAGATAGGACATTCCATATAAGAAAGAAGCAGTTGGTTGTTAAATATGGCCACAGTGCAAAGTTCAGTGCAATATATAAAGCAAATAGTAGTATACTGAAGTTGAACATAGAATAATAAACTAAACTAGGAGTAAGTGAAAAAGTATCACAAGAAAACCATATTTAAATGTCACAAAAATCATGGTTAAAAATGAATGGTCTTTTTAACTCTTGAACATAAAGTGGTGATGCATTCAAAACTGATTAACGTATGTGCTAACATCACACAATGACCCTCCTCAATATTAATCCTCTAAAATTAAATATATCCTACTTGCAAATCCTGCATACACTATAAAACATTAAGATGCTTGAAATAGAATGAATCTCATCTTCTTTAGATATAACATTACCTACAAAGGTAATTTACAAGGATCAACACAAGAAAAAAAAAATATAAGAATATAACACCAATCATACTCTGCTCACTCTAATAATGAACCACTACCTTTCAAGAGAGCTTAATATTTCAGAAACTCAAAACATATTAACAAAGCTATGGAAATGCCAGATATCTAGAAAATACATACAAGAAACTGGCCAAGTTTTGATAAGATTAATGTTTTCCACAAAACAATTATAACACATAAGAAATACAAAGAATAGCTAACAAAAGTAACTGTACAAGAAGTAGAAGAAAGCTGTAGGAGGTTTCTTCGGCTTCATAGCATCAAACTTCCGCTTGTTCTTCTTTAGTTTTGCTTTGGGTTTCTTTCTTGAATTAGTCTGCCGCACGGATCTCTTGATTCCCTCATTTGATTTAATCCTCAAAACTAGTTTACTGAAAAATCCATTGTAACATAACATTTAGCTATGGAACAATTTCGGAAATACATATTTATCTGCAATTATCAATCCCCCCTTCCCAATAAACAACACTTGAAGCCATCATTGTATTCAGATTCTGGTCCAAAGTCTGAAGCCATTACATAAAAAGCAACAGCATAATCTCACACATTGTGACATAAATTATGGAACTATTTCCCCCAAACATTATCAACCGCCCCCTCACACTTCCTACAAACCAACACCTGAAGTCAGAGGAGTAACCATATATAGAGCCAGTACAACTTCACAACGGCATCAATGTATTCAGATTCTGGTTTAAAGTCTGAAGACATCACAAAAAAATCAACAACACAATCCCACCCAACTTGTACTGTCTATTTACCCTTTCTTTCCTCAACTTTCGAACAATTATATACTGAATTCCAGTCTTAAAAGGGATGAAAAACTTTAACCAAAGAAATAAAGAGCATAATCAAACGACCACCTTCACTTGCAAAATGCAACACATGAAAAGTGACGACCAAATCCCACCCAATATTTATAATTTATAGTCTCTTTCTTCACAGAAAGTCACCCCCTCAACAACTTCATGTTGAATAGCCAAGGGAAAAAAATTATGCAAAGTATAGTATTAGAAAAATTCAAGTGACTACAGTTACATGAAATGAGAAAAACATTGACCCAACTGAGAGAAACCACCTGTAGATGAAATTTTATTCAAATAAAATACAAAAGTAAAAACTTTATCCTGATACTTGACTGTTCCTTCTTCTGGGTTGCAGTGGGACCGCAGAAAAAGTGAATGGAACCGTAAAACAGTGAGAAGAACAGAGGACGGAATGGAGATTGAGAAAGGGAAAGGAAAAATGTTTACCCAGAAGCGGAAGAGGCAGAGGCCGAAGAAGTAGAGTGAGACCCTTTTGCCTTTTTCGCCATGCTTGTTCGGAGACAACAGAGTCTTGCAATTTCACCCAAACCGCAGAAGTAAAATTGCATTTATAAATAAATAAAGGTTTAATGGAATTTTGGTATTTATATTTTACAAAATCTCTAAACTTTTGTTTATATAGATTTACTCTCTTAATTTTTAATCATTTTAATTGTATATTTTTATTTATTATACAGTTTTATTTGTTTAGTTTTAACTATTTATAATTTTGTTTGAATTTTAGTTTCAAAAAAGTTACTATCTTTAATTTACATTTATTAACATATAAAAACGTTACAAATATCATGCATTTATTTTCCAATCTCATTTGTCACGTTTAATCCAAAGTAATAAAAACTATTTTTCTCCATAATTAATATTTGAAACGATAACATTTCAAAATAAGCTTTTAAAACATTAAATAAGTCTATAAACTAACCATATGATATCACTTTAATTTTTAACATAAGTTAATGTTATCATTTAAAAACAATATAATTTTGTTTTTGTTTTTTACGGAAGTGGTTGATGATTTGTCTTTCAGAGACTCTTTATTAATTTACTTAACAATTTTATATTGTTTTAGGGATAAAAGGGATTCGTTATCTTATATTTAAATATTTTAAAGAAGTACTAAATAATCAAAGTAGTAACCTGATTTGTAAATTATTTAAAAATCTTCAATTAGCTTAATGAGAATGATTTAAAACTGATCCGGTACTCGTATAGGGTTTTGCTAATAAGAGGTTGTGTTCGATTTAGAAGATAGACATGGGGAAAGTAAGTAGATGGGTTTAAGGAGAATTGAGGGTAAATTAATTGTTAGTTTCTTTTAGTGGATTTGGAGGTGAGTGAGAATAGATTTAAAAGTAAAGTGTATGAAAATTAGGATAGAATTTGATGTAATGTCAGAATCATTAAATTTAGTGTTTTAGTGGAGTCAAGGTGTTAGTGTGAGGGTTTAGAAAATTCAGAAAGTGGAAGACAGGTGTATGCATCTGGTTGGCCGATCCATTTTGACGGTAATATATAAACAAAATTTTCAAACGTTGAGTCACTTTTGCATGCACCTCTCCTCTCTAGAATTCTGAGTTTTCTCCTCCTTCTCTCTACAATCCTCCTGCTTCTCTCTAAAAGCTCTCACTTTCTACTTATTCTGATCATTATCTAGGGAGTGTTTGATCTCTTTCTTAGAGGCAAGAGTTTTCTTTCCATCAAACCAGCTGTGGTGTGAAGTTGGTACGTTAAAACCACTCAATCTTTGTAGTTTTGTGTTTTCTGATACATGCAAGCACTGTTCACCTTGCATGTGTTCTTCCTTCATCTTTCTCTGAATCTGTTTTTGTATTTTATTTTTTGTTTGGTCCCTGTTCACCGATCAGAATTTTAGAAGTGGTTGTTGGTCAGTCAAACGGTGAAAGCTTAAGAATTGTTGAGAGTATTCAAGGTAAAGGGAGCTAGTAATTTAATTATACTTTCTCTGTTGAAATTTATGTTTGAATGCTTGCATGTACGAATGATGATGTGTTTGATTGAATTGTATGTGAATTCTGTGTTTGGCCGAGACCTGTGAACTGGGTTGGCAGTTTCCTGGTGTAGACCGTTCGGTCTTTGCTGGTTCATATATGAGAGGATGTGAAATGTGAGAGATAGTCAAATAGGTTCACTAGGTTAGATTTAGATTAAATTTATACATCAAACTTAGAGTTTTAGAAGTTCAGAAAATATATTATTTAAGTATAGAGTGTGATATTCAGTATTCAATTGAAGTTTTACAAAATCATGTATATAACCGAACGGTCGTTGTTGACTGATCGGTCGTGTTCCTTACTCAGTCTTTAATTGGGTTTGGTCTAGTAGAGGTATTAGCTATTTCTAACCGTTCGGTCTAGTCGCAGTTTTTGATAATAAACTAATACTCAGTATAATCAAGTGCTCGGTCAAAGTTTTTAGAGTTCAGTTTGAGCTATGAGTGTTCGGTATAAGGTTTTCGGGTTTGGGCGTTAAGTTTTTAGTAGTCAGTTTTTCTATAGCGTTCGGTCGTTTCTTCTAGTATTTCTTATAGACAGTTCGGTTTTTCTCTCGGTTGGGTAGTGTGAAAGTGTTAGGTCTCCAATGTTCACAGGATTTCTCTTTATTATGATTGGCAATATAATTGATGTATGAATTGTATGTTGAGTATTGAAAATCTATACTTTAAAATATTGTGGAAGAGAATTTCAAGGAGGAATGTCTTGTGTATGGTTGTGGAATTGTAAAGTATGAATATGGATATGTTAAGCTGATGTTCATCCTGATATTCTATACTCATTCTCAAGTAGAGAGGAGTAGCTCATGTGTAAGAATGGCAGGAGGTCCTACCGCCTCAGGGTGTCGAGGTAGGTATTATGGGATTAACCTTAGGTAGTAGCTTGATTGGTGTTAGTTGTTTCACTACCACAATGGCAAGAATGTCTGTAGCTACATATTCATACAATCCGGATGGTCAAGTCATATAGTTCAGTTTATATATATATATATATATATATATATATATATATATATATATATATATATATATATATATATGTTATAATTAAATTACATTAGCTTAGCCTACTCTTTTCTTTTGTCTTGTTTTGTATGTTCGATTTTTCTTTTCTTTACGATGATCATCCTATAGATGTAAGCAGAAGGTGACAAGTGCTCAGTGGAGCAAGTATTGGAAGGAGAAGACCCAGTTGTGTAAGGTTATGACCGTTCGGTCATATGTGTAACTCGTTTTAGATAGGTCGTTTGATCCATAGGTTGCTTATGTTCTTTGTAAAATCGATCGGTTTATATATATATATATATATATATATATATATATATATATATATATATATATATATATATATATATATATATTTCATATTATCGTTCGGTCTATTTCTTTAAGTCTGTATCAAACTTATGCTACTCTGTAAAGTGTTAAATTTTATAGTTATTTTGGATAACTGTAATGATCAATACTTTACCAAATTCTCTATGAATTGATTTAGTATATGATTATATGTGATTAAATTATTATATAGTGTTATACTATATTTTAGGATGTTACATGTAACAATGAAAAAAATCTTTTAATTAGAAGAAATTAAAGATTATCAAAATACTTATAGTTATAAAAATAATATAAAATGATAATTGTTAATGTTATATATAATTTTAAAATGTTTATAAAAAGAAAAAAAATAAAAATTAATTTTTAAAATGTAAAAAATAGTAATTTAGTAAATTGAAATAATAATAATAATAATAAAAATTATTATTATTATTATTATTGATGTTATTAATTCATCTTGAATTAATCCATTACATAAAATGTATAAGGATACATTGCTGCAAATTTGAGAATGGATGATAACAATAATAATAAAATTTGAGAATAGATACATAAAATGTATAAAATTGAGAATGGATGATACATTGCTGCAAATTTGCACAAATAAAGGAAGATTGGAAAAATCTTTTCCCCCGCAAATCAATGTTCCAATTGATCATTTAAAGTGAACATGCAGTTAATCCCAAATCCATTTGAGGTAATCAACTATAACAATATATTCATTCAAAACGATGAACTTTTATTTTTTTAAAAAATAGGATGAATATAACTATTGAAGGAAAATATATTGAAAAACAATTAGTAAAGAAAATGATTGTAAAACCCTTATTTTATCATGTGATGGAAATGTGCGAATTTACTATTGATAAGGAAAGTGTGGAAACCAAAAATAATTTACATGCAAATCGAGATAAAATTTGCATATGAACTTTCTTCGCTCCATATTATCTTCTTAAAATATATTTTTATATATTAAAAATTTATAATAATTTTTAATCTATCAAATTACATCATTCAATAACTTTTATTAAAATTTTATCTCAATTTTCTTCATTTGTTATATATTATTGTTAATACATACATTTTTTTTCATCAAATTCACTCCCACAAATCCATCTTTCCAAACAAACATACCCTAAGATAAGAGAGACTTTGTAAGTTAAAGAAGAAAAGTGTAAGCTCAAATAAAAGAGGAAGTGAATTCAATAGACGGAAAGCCAATCCGGTGGAACGCAAGAGAAACAGAAATTATTAAAATGAATTTTAATTTGATATATATATCTCATGATATGGTAGAATAAGTTATAACTTTTCGTTCCATTTTCAACAATTTTAAGCATATAATACAAAGATGAATGAATTTCGGTGACAAAAATCCCCTAAAACTATAAATTATTGGTTGGTGTTTGATTTTATTTTCTTTCGTTGATACTTGATTTAGTTTTCATATTTATCTATTATGTACTTATAATAGGGATAAACATTTAGTTAAAGGTAAGATGCAAATCATTGTAAACTTTCTTAATAGAATACTTAAGATTAAGGCATAAGTTTAATTTGAATTAAGTGGGTTAATTCTTTTTAAGAGAGTTGGTAATTATGTTAAGGAAATAATCAATACAACATTTATGTTAATTAGTCAATTTTGTTAAGTAAATGGTTCATAAAGTATATTTTAGTTGTTTAACACTTTTTTTCTTTACAAATAGTGGTTATTGTTGTTTAGGAAGGGTTAATATGCTTTGTTGTGCTACTTGGTTAACTATGTTAGTTAGGATATGGTTTTGGTAAGATGTATAAGTCATGTTTTGATTTCTTGAATGTCTCTTCTTATTTCAAGGAATTAAATTAAACAATATTATATATCATAATTAAAAATAATAATTTATTTTTGTTTTTAAATTGAATGTATTTCTTGAATAAAATCGTTCAATTTAAATTAGTAAATCAAATCAGTCTTAGCAAATCCAGAGGTTTCTTAGACCATGTATGTAAACTCTACTCTAATATACAAAATAAACTAGATGTTTTGTAACTTTACTTATTCATTAGCTACACATAACACATAACACAAGTTAGAATGTTTTAAGAGAATGAATGAATTCAAATATAAAATTCAATTATTATAAAAATTTTCAAAACAGAGATAATCATATGATCATCTAATGAAATTAAACAAACCAGAGCCTCCGGTAAGATTTGTCTGATTTGATCATCTAGCATCTGTTAAGGCTTAAAAATTGATTTTTACCACTAATTTCGGCTGAAACTTGGATAATATTAATTAGACAAATTTTTGTTAATATTTAGTTCTCATTCAAAGCGTTGTGATTGCCATTTTCCACCATTTTGACAGGTCTATATGATATGACTTAAAGAAAACAAACATTATCTATTTTTAGTAGTCACACCATACAACTTTGAAACCAAAAATGTTTCTGGTTTGATAAGAGTTTAAATATAGAAGCTTGCATTTTCTTCTCCTACCTTCGAATTATAAAATATTAAAACAATGAAAATATATTTCATAAAATACATTTGATTACTTTTGATTTCATGTTACCGACATTCTTTATTGATTTCAAGATCAAATGATATCTTAAGAAGCTTGGTTAATATTAGTGGAATCATATATTTTCTTATTTATAAAACAACACATTAAACACTAATTGTTATATTTTAAGTTTAATTTGAGTAACCTCAATCTTACCAAATTTTTAAATACATGTGAAAATCTACTATTGTGTGGATTATACTTTAGTTAACATTTAATGATTTAAATAATTAATTGATTGATTGATGAAAGACCAAAACACAAATAAGATTTGCATACACAAAAATATATTTTTTATTTTTGATTTGTTTTGGTCTCAATGTTTTAAGTTTTGATTTGTTTTGGTGTCAATGTTTTAAGTTTTGATTATTTTTTTCTTTCAACATTTGTTTTTGGTTGAGTTTCGATTTAATTTGGTCATTTCCATTATATTTGTATAAACCATGTTAAAAAAGTGGTGAGTTAGTTATTTGTAACAAACACATGCCTATATATTAAATTTTTTAATATTCTTTTTGTTTTTTTATTTCTCTCTCCCTCTTTCTTCTCTCTTTTCTTCTCCAAATCATCGAGCAACACTATGTATGGGTGGGAGTAGTACTAGGACCATATGTGGCGCCACTTCTACTAGCCAAAACCACCAACGACTACACTGCTCACTACCAAAGGTCTCCTTAATGTCGTACCACACCTACTTTCTCTTTATCATTTTCTTCTCAAAATCTTACGATTTGGAGAAGCAGGGTAAACATCAGTGGTGAGCAAGTGACATACCATTACTGCAGTTATGTTTCCAATGGAGTATGGTGGTTTCAAATTTGGGTTTTGAAAGAGAAAGATGAAGGAGAAGGTAGTGCGTAACAATGTCAATAAGGCCTTTAGTAGTGACTAATGTCGTCGACAACTTTAGCTAATAAAGGTGATGCCAAGGCTGATCTTGGTGTTGCTCCCATGACCTACATATGGTACTACTATGGAGAAGAAGAAGGATGAGAGAGAAAAAAAAATCTAAAAGTATTCAAGAAAACAAAAAAAGAGAGTGTTTCGGTAACTAGGTCCGAGACTGATGTTCTTCCTTCCTTCTTACTCTGCCGATGCGATTTCCCACTACGTAAAAGTTCCTCTCCACGATATCGATTGGTTGTCACCTACAAGAAACACTCTGACGCTCAAGTCAGATTAGTTTCAAGGAGATCAAGGTGATAATTATTCAGAAAAGTGTCATTACTTGGACTTAAATCTCATATTTATAGACTCGATTCCTAATAATAATTATTAACTACTAATCAATACCATATCAATGCCGTATATTTTATTTCCTATTGCTTGTTATTTGGTCATTAAGCCATACGTTTTGTTCCTGATAGCATTAATTGACCTTTAATGCTTATCAGCAATCAACCAACTGCACCATGCCTGACCCCTCCGTCTTCGTCGATCGATCCAACTCCTCGTCAGGCCATGCCTCTTTTAGTGGCTATCGGGTATATTACATAAGCCCCCAAGCCCCGAGTGGCAGCTTACGCGAAGGGGTTTCACTATTCTGGTGTCAAAGTCGAATCAGAGTGACTGTTGGTAGGCTGACACATGACATATCGGTTGGAGCTGAAAGGTCGCGCGTTTCTGCCACTCGATTAATTCGAAATGAAGGGTTAGGATTTTCCTCTAAAAACACTATCGTTGGACGTGAAGGGTAAGATATTCTCCATCGTTGGATTTACCAACCATGAAGGGTGGTGATCTGTCCTTGAAACCGCTTTTGTATGCTATAAATAGGGAGAGGGTCCACCTGTTTTCGTCGCCTTCCTCTCTTCCTTTTTTGCACCGAACTTCGCTAAAAAAGGTGATTATGTCTTCTTCCACCTGGTCTACTGATGAGCTTGCCGATGAAAGTCGGGGGTACGCTGATGATGCAGTAGAGTCGTCGTTGTCGATGAGGTCCTCTATTATGGGGTCAGAAGGCGATAGTGGTCGTTCAGAAAACACTTCCGACGAAATAGTGTTGAATGTTGATAACTCACTTGAATGGTCCGAAGTCAACCCACCTCCTCTAGTAAAGGGATACCAATGAGCTCCTAATGAGGTTTGCGGTTACTTTCCATATTTCACCACTAGTGTTCCATAACGTTATTAGTTGAGCGAGTAGATTTGTTGGCCGACCTGAGGGATGCGGAATGCATTTCTTTAGTAGTGTGTAGACCAAATGAGCGGGTCTGTCATGGTTGCGAGGGTTATAGTTTAGACTTCTTATGTGTTTATGTTACCTTGTTTCCCGATTTAGGGGTACAAATTCCTTTTTTTGAGTTTCAGATGAGCGTCTTGCGGGAGTTAAATGTTTGCCCTACATAACTTCATCCCAACGGGTGGGCTTTCATGCAAGCCTTTAGTGTCCTTTGTACTGCCCTTGTCTTGATCCCTACACTGGCTTCCTTCCTCTATTTCTTTTGCGCTCTTCCTCATCCAAACAAATCTTGGATATCACTAACCTCTATAAAGGACAACCAACTATTTACTTTGTTCAATACATCGTAAAAAGATTTCAAAACTAACTTTTTCAAAGTTGCCATAAGAGATTCTGGTCGATCAAAGTTTTATTTCGACGACGACCAACCAAAATTCCCATTCTACTAGACTACGAATCCTAGAAAAGTGATTTCCTAGGCCAAGACTGATATGACTCAGAGGATCTAGATATCGTCGGTCAGATCGATCAGCTACCTCGGCGGACCTCGTCTCGCAAGCTCATCGGTCTACTCGGGTCTGACACTCTACGTGCTAGAGTATTCAGTAAGCTCTCCTTCACTTCCTATTTGTCGATTAGTCATTATTGACTGTCTAAATTTGTCTTATTATTTCAGATATATTTGGCGGGATGGAGAAACATCAAGCTTTTTTGCGCATTATGGCTCGTAAGAAAGATCTCGAGAAGTCAAGCGAAGGTACCTCATCTCCTTCGAAGATCGTTACACAAAAGGCTCCCCTTTCACATGTGAATCTCGTGTTGAAACTTTCAGACAATGAAAAGCCTTCGCTCGTTCCAGCTAAGCCTTCGAGTGCTGGTGTTCCGAAAGATGACACGAAGAGGAAGTTATCCCGTGACAAACCAGTTTCGTTCAACAAGAAGAGGAAGATCACTAGTCCTCTCCTTTCCGGTCCTCTTGATCCGCTCGTGCATGTTGCCAAGCGGCTACAGTATAACCTTACTCTCGAAGAGAAGATACATTTCAAACGGATGTCCCCAGGCAAAGCTCTTGACATGGCCTACGAGCTCAATGCCCGGGCTAGTATCTGCATGAATTGTGCTGCTGGTTCCACCAAGTCTTTGCCAGCGGAGGAATTGGACACCGTGCGTTAGGAGCTGGAAACTTCCCAAAAGGAAAATGTCGAGTTGTCTTGTCGTCTTGAAGAGGCCTTGAAAGCAGCTGAGGAAAGCCGGGAGAAAGCTGCCACCGCTTTAACTTAAGCTCAAGATGATCTCCGCCAACTTAAGCGAACCAATGATGATTTGAAATTGGATCTTCATAAAGCTACTTCTCAATATCAAACTTTAGTTAAAGAAATGGATTCTCTTGTTTCTGCTCGGGATAAGTTAGCTGCTGAAAATTTATCACTAGAAGACAAGATCTGCAATGAATGCCTTACCGGTTTTGAGCAGGGCATTGCCCAATGTCACTACTTCTTTAATACTCCCCATAATCATGCTGGATTTGACATCATGAAAGTTTTGGTGGACGACCAGCTAGTAACCTTGTCGATCCCGAAAGCAATTAATACCGAGGCCACTGCTGAAGCCGCACCTTCAGCCGGTCTAGCTACTGCTGAAGGAACTTTGAATGTCGCTTCTGGTGTTGAAAATACTGTTACTTAGTTTACGTTCTCCTTTAAACTTGTAACTTCACGCTCTTAATTTGTTCCACCTTAGTTTCTATTTTCTTTCTGTAGAAGCTTTTGGTTATGACCGAAGGGCTGTTTTGCTATATAACTACATGTATTGACTGTTCTACATAATGCTTACCTTCTTTTTCAGCCCCAATTTCTATTACTGCGATGAGAAATATATTTTATAACCGATCGTTGATGCATTTTAATCTTCGTCTCTCTAACTTCGAACTTTCTACGTTGAGCGGGGATTTCTGAAGTCAATTTTCAGACTTCCCCCGAGCGGGTTGCGGTAGGAGTTATTTTTTTGACTTTCTGTGTTGAACGGGGATTTCTAAAGTCATTTTTCTGACTTCCCCCCGAGCAGCTTGCGGCAGGAGTCATTTTTCTGACTTCCTGCGTTGAGCGGGGATTTCTGAAGTCATTTTTCTGACTTCCCCCCGAACGGCTTGAGGCAGGAGTTATTTTCTGACTTCCTACGTTGAGCGGGGATTTCTAAAGTCATTTTCTGACTTCCCCCGAGCGGCTTGAGGCAGGAGTCATTTTCTTGACTTCCTACGTTGAGCGGAGATTTCTGAAGTCATTTTTCTGACTTCCCCCTGAGCGGCTTGCGGCAGGAGTCATTTTTCGGACTTTCTCGATGAGCGGAGATTTCTGAAGTCATTTTTCTAACTTCCCCTCGAGCGGCTTGAGGTAGGAGTCATTTTTCTGACTTCCTACGTTGAGTGGGGATTTCTGAAGTCATTTTTCTGACTCCCCCGAGCGGCTTGAGGTAAGAGTCATTTTTCCGACTTCCTGCATTAAGCGGGGATTTCTAAAGTAATTTGTCTAACTTACCCTGAATGGCTTAAGGCAGGAGTCATTTTCCTGACTTCCTGCGTTGAGCGGGAATTTCTGAAAACATTTTTCTGACTTCTCCTCGAGCGGCTTGAGACAAGTGTCATTTTTCTGACTTTCTGCGATGAGCGGGGATTTCTGATGTCATTTTTCTGACTTCCCCCCGAGCGACTTGAGGCAGGAGTCATTTTTCTGACTTTCTGGGTTGAGCGAGGATTTCTGAAGTCATTTTTCTGACCTCCTGCGTTGCATGTAAACTTTTCGTCAAACAAGAAAATATGGTGGAACATTTGATATTATTCATTGCTTTAGCCTTACAATAATCACTTAGCTAAAATAAAATTTCAAATGGGAAGTGTTCCATGTATTAGGTATGACCTTCCCGGTCGGATGTTCCAGTCGATATGCACCATTATTTAAACTTTCTCGGACTCTGAACGGTCCTTCCCAATTGGCTGCCAATTTTTCATGCGCTGCCTTTTTCCGAGCATCAACTGTTTTGCGCCATACTAAGTCACCTTCAACAAATTGTCTTGGCCGAACTTTAGTGTTATATCTTCGTGCTACCAACCTTTTTTGAGCTTTTGTCTGCACGACCGCCACATCTCTTCTTTCTTGTAGCACATCTAAGTTGGCCCTTAGTTGTTCTTCATTCAAAGTCATATCCCCCAATTGTCTCCTCACGGTCGACTCTCCTACTTCCACTGGCAACATTGCATATGTCCCATAAGTTAGATTAAAAGGTAACTCTCCGGTTGTGCCGTGTGGGGAACAACGATAACCCCATAGTACCTGTTGAAGCTCATCCACCCACGCCCCCTTTGACTCCCCGAGTCGCTTCTTCAACTCCTGAACAATGATTTTATTCGCTGCTTCGACCTTCCCGTTCGTTTGGGATGCTCCATCGAGCTCGTAACAGGAGTGATTCCCAAGCCTTTATAAAAAGCAACAAGTTTTTTTATCCACAAACTGTCTACCATTGTTAGTGATAATTGTTTTTGGCAGGCCAAAACGAGAAATCAGCCTCCAAACGAACTTTTAAACCTGTGCAGCAGAAATGTTTGCAAGAGATTCAGCTTCCACCCACTTAGTAAAGTAATCTACTACCACCAGCAAAAATTTCTTTTGCGCTCTACCGACGGGGAAGGGTCCCACAATATCCATTCCCCATTGGGCAAACGGCCAAGGAGACACGATGCCATATAACTCTGTTGCGGGGGCGTTGAAAACATTACCATGCTTTTGCTAACTTATACATTTTTGCGCGAAATCAACACAGTCTTTCTCCATTGTTGTCCAAAAAAATTCGGCCCTCAATATTTGAGCTCTGAGTGCTCGACCGCCCGTATGCTTGCCGCAAATCCCTTCGTGCAGCTCCCTCATAACATACTCGGCCTCCTCCATGAACAAACACTTCATCATTGGCGTGGTGTAACCCCTTCTGTACAAATCTCCTCCCACAATGAGATATCTGGCAATCATCTTTGCATCTTTAACTTGAAGGAATTTCCCTTCCTCTTGCTCCTTAATCAGCTGGATAACCTCCTTCCTCCAATCGGCTTGCCCGACCGTGTTACACACGTGGAGGCATTCGATTGTTGGTCTCATTAGAACTTGTCTAATAACTGAGGACAATTGCCCCTTCTCTTGACAGCCTATCTGCCCGAACATTTTCCTCCCAAGGAATATGCTTCAACTCTACCGACTTAAACTGAGCTTCCAACTGTTTTGGCTTTGTGAAAGTATTACAATAATTGATCGTCCTTAACCTGAAAATTGCCACTCATATGCCCCTCGACCAACTGAGAGTTCGTCCGACATTTTATAAATTCGGCTCTTAAGTCATGCGCCAACTCCATGCCAGCTAACAAAGCCTCATACTCCGCCTGATTATTGCTGACTTTAAACCCAAAAAGTAACGACTGCTAGACCAGCAAGCCGTCCGGTCCTTCGAGGACAATTCCTGCTCCTCCACCATGTTTATTGGATGATCCATCAACAAAGAGCTTCCAACGTCTTACGACACCCTCCTCTACAAGCAACTCAGCCGCGAAGTTAGCCAAATGTTGACCTCGTACCGACCCACGTGGCTCGTAACGCAAACCAAACTCTGAGAGCTTTACTGACCATCCCACCATTCCACCCGCCAGGACGGGTTTTCGCAAGATTTTAGCTACCGGGTGGTCAGTTCTAACTACCTCCTAGTGTCCCTGAAAATAGGGTCTAAGGCGACGAGCGACATTGAGCAAGGACAGAGCCACCTTCTCCACCTGCTATTAACAAGTTTCAGCATCCTTGAGACTCTTACTTACAAAGTATGTTAATTTGAACTCCAGGGTTTCTTGCACCAATGCAACACTAACTGCCTCATATGTTGTCGCCAAGAAGAGTTGCAATTCATGCTCTGGCTTTGGCCGCCCCATGACAGGTGGTTCGGTAAGAATCTCTTTAACCTCTTTAAAGGCCTCCTCACAATGATCACTCCAACATCCTTGGGCATCCTTCTTCATTACCTTAAGTATAGGCCGTATACGCTCGGCTAGTCTAGGTATAAACCGAGATAAAGATGTTAGATGCCCCACTAGCCTTTGAACTTCTTTGATATTTTGTAGGCTTCTCATCTCTAGCACCGCCCTGCATTTATCAGGGTTGGCCTTGATTCCCCGAGCGGTTAGCATAAAACCCATAAACTTTCCCGCTAGGACGCCAAACGTGCACTTTGTCGGGTTTAACCGCATCCCAAACCTGCGTACTTGCTCAAACACTTCTTCTAAATCTTTCACATGTTCCTCTACCGACCGACTTCTTACAACCATGTCATCCACATACACCTCCATGCATTTCCCAATCTGCTGCTGGAAAACCTTGTCCATTAGTCGCTGATATGTGGTCCCCACATTCTTCAAATCGAAGGGCATTACATCATAACAATAATTAGATCGTTCAGTTATGAAGGTTGTTTCCTCGCGGTCCGGGTGGTACTTGGGAATTTGGTTATACCAAGAATACACATCCAAAAAGCTAAGCACCTGATATCCCGAAGCTCCATCTACCAGTCCATTAATACTAGGAAGATGATACACATCTTTCGGACATGCTCGGTTCAAATTAGTAAAATTCGTGCACATCCTCCATTGTCCGTTGGATTTCTTCACCATTACCACGTTAGCCAACCACGTAGTGTACTTCACCTCGTGAATAAAGCCTGCTTCCATAAACTTTCGGACCTCTTCATCCATCGCTCTTCTTTTTTTCGCTCTCAACCTCCTCTTCTTATGCACAACTTGGCGTGCATCCTTGAACAATGATAACTTGTGGGAAATTATGTCAGGATGAATTCCCGGCATGTCAGCTGCAGTCCACGCAAATAGATCTTTGTTCGTAGTTAAAACCCGACCAACCTCTCGAGTCTGAATTTCAGTAAGACTTCGCCCAATGGTAGTACTCTGCTCTTTCGTCCTTCCCAGTACGAAAGGATGTACCTCACCCAACGGCTCCATCCGGCCCTCTAGATTAACTCTGGGATCCAGCTCCGCCATGACGACCTCTGAACGCTATACCTGCTTAGTTGAAACCCATGGTTTTACTTTTAACCCCGCGACATAGCACTCTCGAGACACCTTCTGATCTGCTCAGATAACACATATTTTTTCGTCATCGGGTGGGTACTTTAACGTTAGATGAGGCGTGGATACAATGGCCCCGAAGGCATTCAAACATGGACGACCTAGCAAGACATTGTATGAGGTATTAGCTTCCACCAACAAAATCCTGATCTTCAGTTCCTTGGCCTTTTTCTTAGTCCCCAAGCACATTCTTAGGTCGACGTAACCCCTCGTATCTACCCTCTCACCTGCAAATCCTAAAATTTGCTCATGGAAAGACATGATCATGTCCTATGATATCTGTTGAAAAGTCTTCCAATATAAGATATTGGCCGAACTTCCTTGGTCGACCAGAACCTTTCCCACACTATACCGAGCGATCACTGTCGTTATGACCATAGGGCGTCTTGATTAGGGTCAGGAGCATGAAAATCTTCATCCGAAAATGTATTTCTGGGCATTGACCTTCTTGTTACCTCCGCACGATTAACACTATGCAAACTTCTCAAGTGTCACTTTTGCACCGATGTCGAAGGTCCTCCGTCAGCAAATCCTCTCGAAATAATGTTGATGACGCCCCGCAAAGTGATTAAAGTGGTCCATAAACATCTTGAGTGTCTCTTCTCTCCTCTGCCTCATCCGAACTAGAGCGAGATACGTTAACCCCTGTGTTCTGCTAGATGCATACTGTTGACTGAACAAATACCTTAACGTTGCAAACCCATCCACAGTCCCAGGTTGCAGTGAGTGAAACCAATCCAAAGCCTCGTCTTTTAAGGACAACGAGAAGACCCTACACTAAACCAGGTCATCCGAGGAATAAACCGCCATGGCGTCCACTAAGGATCTAATATGCTTCTCAGGACCTGTCAATCCGCCATACTTTTCCATTACTGGGAGCACCTTATTTTCAGGCACGACTGTCCTCATCACGGTTGCGGTAAAATGGTGAAGCCCCTCGGCCTGATCAGGGCGTTCAATAAGCGCTAAATGATTCTCCCGGACCAGATTATTCGAGACTTGATTCTCCACATTGTGACCAGCCCGATTCTCTGCATTTCGCCCATCTTGATTCTCTACGTTTTGTCCAGCTTGATTCTCTGTGTTTCGCCCCCCATCCTGGGTATCACGCCTTGAAACATTGGTTACTTCCCTTGTTCCATTATCATGCACTGCGTGACTACTCTCCCCCCGTTCTCCAAATTGATAGCTTCATTATTCACTGACTACGCCGATTGTCCTCTCAGCCCGTTGCCCCGATCAGCTCTTATCGCTACCATCTCAGCCCTCAATTCCTGCATTTGCCTTTGCATTTCCTATATCACCTGCAACTGAAGCTCCTCTGCCATCATGGTCTCACTTGGGTTTCTTCTGCACTCTCAGCCCCACGGTGGGCGCCAAAATGTTTCGGTAACTGGGACCGAGACTGCTGTTCTTCCTTCCTCCTTACTCTGTTGATGCGATTTCCCACTACGTAAAAGTTCCTCTCCACGATACCGATCGGTTGTCACCTACAAGAAACACTCTGATGCTGAAGTCAGATTAGTTTCAAGGAGATCAAGGTGATAATTATTCAGAAAAAGGTGTCATTACCTAGACTTAAATCTCATATTTATAGACCTGATTCCTAATACAAACTATTAACGGCTAATTATACCATATCAATGCCGTATATTTTATTTCCTATTGCTTGTTATTTGGTCATTAAAGCCATACGTTCTGTTCCTGATAGCATTAATTGACCTTTAATGCTTATCAGCAATCAGCCAACCGCACCATGCCTGACCCCTCCATCTTCGCCGATCGGTCCTACTCCTTGTCAGGCCATGCCTCTTTTAGTGGCTATCGGGTATATTACAGAGAGTATGAAACTAATTAATATATTGACATGCGTTCTTTATGAAAGATAACTCAACACTCTTAATACCATTTATATAAATCTAACTAAAAAAATGAAAATGAATCCATTTAACATAATGGAACATGATTAAACAAAAAACAAATATTTAGACAAAATCAAATCAAAGTCCAAAATATAAAAATTAAAATAATAATTAAACCTAAATAAAAAAAGAAGGCT
Source organism: Vigna umbellata (assembly GCF_029865625.1). Lineage (NCBI taxonomy): Eukaryota > Viridiplantae > Streptophyta > Magnoliopsida > Fabales > Fabaceae > Vigna > Vigna umbellata. The sequence goes on along the minus strand of NC_142165.1, from coordinate 58,839,721 downwards.
TTAATTTCTCATTAGCATCAAAACTTTTTAAATATATCAATAAATAATTTAATATTTTGTCAGAATTCAAAACTTAATTATCGACCGTTCGGTCTCCATCATACTCACTACCGCTCGGTCTCATTCATTATTCCGTCTTTAACCACTCGGCTCTTCATTCCCACCGCTCGGTTTCATCTTCCACCACTCTATTCTTCATCACCGTTCGGTTTTATCTTCCACCACTCGATTCTTCATCACCACTCGGTTTCATCTTTCACCACTTGGCTCTTCATCATCCCCACCGCTTGGTTCCATCTTCCACCACTCGGTTCTTCATTCCACCGCTCAGTTTCCTGACCATTATCGCTTCTTTGACCAACTACTTATTGTTATGTGTAACTGCTTATTGTTTTCTATTATTCTCTTTTCCTCTGTATAAATAGGTATTAACGTTTATCTCTTTGTAATGTTTTTTTCACATTAATCAAAATACTTTTCATCTATCTTCTCAAAGCGCTGTCTCTGTTCTTCTTCTTTTTCAATCTTAATTTGTAAGTTTGCTTTCTCCTTTCTGCCATAATGCCTGTAAAAGCAAAAGTAACCGATGTCATTTCCTCTTACTGCACTGGTGAGCATAGCTACATCGATAAAAGAACTAATAATTGTAGTGTCTGTCATACTGCTATATAGAAAAGGCTTCCTTTTCCTCATAGCACATCTCATATTTTAAATGCTTTTGACCTTATTCATATTGATATTTGGGGACCTTGTTCCAATCCTTCACTACATTCTCATAGATATTTTCTAACCATAGTGGATGATCATACTAGATATACATGAATTCATTTAATGAAAACCAAATCTAAAACTCGCCAACATATTATTCATTTTATTGCATATGTTAAAAACCAATTTAAAGCCAACATCAAGACCGTTCGGTCTGATAATGGAAGCGAGTTTTCCATGACAGATTTGTTCAATTATGAAGGTATCATACATCCAACATCTTGCATTGAAACCCCTCAACAAAATGGTATAGTTGAGAGGAAACATCAACATCTTTTAAATGTTACTAGAGCTTTACTTTTTCACTCTAAAACTCCTCTGCATTTCTGGACTTATGTTAACTATGCTGCTCTCCTCATTAATATTATGCCTACTCCTTTTCTCAATAATAACTCTCCACATGAAATGTTATATCAAATAGTTATTGATTTTTCCAGATTAAAGGTTTTTGGTTGCCTTTATTATGTTAGCACCCTTCAAGCCAATAGGAAGAAACTTGATCCTCGTTCCAAACCTAGTCTCTTTCTTGGTTTGCATCCTACTACAAAAGGTTACATTACATATGACCTTGCCACTCATGATATTAAAGTTTCTTGAAATGTTTTTCTTGAATCTTAATTTCCAAATCTTACTCATGATGATGCTACTGACATTTCTATACCTTTACATTATACCACACAGGTTTTTGATGATGATAACATTCAGCCAATTGTTCCCTCTCATAATCTGCCTATAATTGATAACCATGCCCAGGATAATGTAGAAAACGAATCTCACACCCCTAGACGAACAACTAGAGTTAGAAAAATCCCTGCATACCTAAAAGATTTCCAAATATCTTCATACAACACCACAAACACTAAATATCCTATTGATAATGTTTTGACTTTCGATAGATTATCTCCTGCCTATAAGTCCTTCATTTTTCCCACAGATAGTCTTTTTGATCCCCACGATTACAAAGAAGCCACGCAACATGCTCATTGGCGGAAAGCGATGCAGGAAGCTCTCACTACACTCGCTCAGAACAAAACTTGCACTTTCACCACTCTTCCTTCTCACAAGAAAGCCATCGACTGTAAGTGGGTATATAAAACCAAGCACAAGGCCGACGACACAATTGAAAGCTTCAAGGCTCGTCTCGTCGCAAAGGGGTATACACAATTAGAAGGTATTGATTATTTTGACACTTTCTCACCAGTTGTTAAACTTACTACCGTTCAATTAGTTTTATCTCTGGCGGCTGCAAAGAATTGGTATCTAAGACAACTAGACGTCAACCATGCCTTCTTGCACGACGACTTAAACGAGGAAGTCTACATGCAACCCCCACCAGATATCACTCTTTCCGCTCCAAATCAAGTGTGTCTCTTGCACAAATCTCTCTATGGCTTGAAGCAAGCCAGTAAACAATGGTATGACAAGCTGTCTTCTTTCCTTCTCTCTCATAAATTTACTCAAACATCTGGTGACCACTCTTTATTTACTCATCACAATGGTGATACAATCACTATCTTATTAATCTATGTCGATGATATTATCCTTATTGGCAATAACATGCATACAATTGATAATATTACTGCTCTGCTAAATGACAATTTCAAAATAAAAAATATGGGTAACTTGTCTTACTTCTTGGATTTCGAGGTTGCTCGTAACTCTACAAGAATTCATTTATCGCAACGCAAATATGCGCTAGATCTTCTCAACGAAACTATGATGCTCGCTACTACCCCTGTTAGCACGCCTATGAATTTTTCCACAAAAATATCTTCCGAAGGAGAGCTGCTTGACGACCCTACTGTCTTTCGTCGATTGATTGGGCGCCTTATTTACCTCACCAGCACCTGTCCAGACATCACATATGCCATTCACCCTCTTAGCCAGTATGTTGCATCACCAACGCAAGCTCACTACCAAGCTGCCTTCCGCATTCTTAGATACATCAAAAGTACTCCTGGTCAAGGTATATTTCTCAAAGCCACCAACAATGTTACCTTAAAGGCCTACAATGATTCTGATTGGGCTGGATGTCCTGACTCCCGTAAATCCACCATCGGCTATATTGTTTACCTAGGAGATTCACCAATTTCATGGAGGTTTAAAAAGCAATCCATTGTCTCTCGTAGTTCCTCTGAAGCCGAATATCGTGCCCTTGCACAAACCGTTTGCGAAATTCAATGGCTTAGCCACCTCATGAGTGACCTTCACCTCCCTTTCTCCCAACTTGCCACCATCTTCTGCGATAATCAATCCGCCATCAAGATTGCTACTAATCAAGTCTTTCACGAACAAACAAAACATATTGAGATAGACTGCCACTTAATCCGTGAGAAAGTTCAACAAGGAATTGTTAAACTTCTCCCTGTTCATTCCACTCTCCAACTTGCTGATATTCTGACAAAACCGCTTCCTCCTTCTCCATTCCACAACATTAATTCCAAGCTTGGCACTATAGACATCTATGCCCAACTTGAGGGGAGCTGTTAGAATTCAAAAACTTAATTATCGACCATTCGGTCTCCATCATACTCATTACTGCTCGATCTCATTCATGCTTTCGTCTTTCATCACTCGGTCTCATTCATGCTTCCGTCTTTCACCACTCGGCTCTTCATTCCCATCGCTCGGTTTCATCTTCCACCACTCGATTCTTCATCACCGCTCGATTTCATCTTCCACCACTCGGTTCTTCATCACCACTCGGTTTATCTTTCATCACTCGGCTCTTCATCCCCACCGCTCAATCCTGACCATTATCGCTTCTCTGACCAATTACTTATTGTTATGTGTAACTGCTTATTGTTTTCTGTTATTCTCTTTTCCTTTGTATAAATAAGCATTAACGCCTATTTCTTTTTAACGTTTTTTTCACATTAATCAAAATACTTTTCATCTATCTTCTCAAAGCGCTACCACCTGTATTCTTCTTCTCTTTAAATCTCAGTTTGTAAGTTTGCTTTCTCCTTTTTGCTATAATGCCTACAAAATGTAGAACAACTTTGTCTGGAATTTACTCTTGATATTTCTATACATATATTAGATGACGTGGGTCTCCTCAACACTTTTAAAAATTAACCTCGTTTGCAATTGAACACTAATTATTATATATTAAGTTTAATTCGAATAACTTCGATCGTATCACATAATGTTGTTTTTAAATATATCTACATGTTGGACTAGATTATAGTCAACATTTAACTATTTAACGCCTAATTAACCGATTAATGAAAGGCAAGAATACATACAAGATTTTCATATATACAATTGCAATTCTACTCAACAAAACATATGTTAAAAGAGTGGTTAAATTACTTATTCATATTTCTTATTTGTTAGCATAAAAACTTTTTAACAATAACAATGAATAATTAAATGTTTCTATACATATATTAGATAATGTGGGTCTCAAAACTTTTCAAGAATTAACTTTTATTGCAATTGAGTAACAGAAGTTCCACGTGGTGAAGTTAATAAGAATTTAAAACAATAACAATAGTATAAGAATGGAGAGAATCGAACGAGTACCCTGTTTAAATATGCGGATGGAACAAAATATAATTGGTTTTCTAAATACACTCTCGTTTATTAGTGAAATATTTAGGGCTTCTTCTTTTGAGAGAGTGAATTTGAGAGCATTTGAAAATAATTTTTTTTTGTCGTTTATTTGAGTGAATTTGAAGGTAAATGAGAGTGAATTTGAAAATAAATTTTTTTAATTTGTCACGTCAATACAATTCTACACTAATTCTCATAAATTTTATTTTCAAATTTACTCTTATTTACCTCCAAATTCACTCAAATAAACGATAAAAAAAATTATTTTCAAATTCTCTCAAATCTCTCAAATCCACTCAAAAGAACAATGTCTTAGATTTAGTAGCACTAAACGTGATATTAAGAACATATTAAGTACTATGGAGAATTTAGGAAACACTAGTTGTCGCGCATTCTTTTTCTTTCTAATATGATTGACTCAAAAAAATTATTATTAAAACTCATAGTGTAGCGTGTCATGTCAAAAGTGCCATGTGTTAAAATAGAACATGTTAGGATGAAAATTTTAATCCGATAATTTGTTTAGTAAGTCATATTATAGGATTAGTTCGTTTTCATATTATATTTAAAAAAATATAAATAAATCATATTATTGTAATTTAAATATTAATCCTAAAAAATTCTAATTATTAATATAGCAAAATAATTTAATATTTAATTTATTTGATTAAAAATATTAATTAATTAATTAAACGTTTAGAAGATTTTTATTTAATTAAATATATTTTAAATGTTTATAAACCAATTTTAAAAATAAAAATTTAAAAAATTAGAAAATGTGACTAACCAGTCCAATCCAGTCCGTTTTGCGGACTAAAGACAGTATCGGCCGAAACGTGGGCGAGACGTTTTACCACCCCTAATTTGAACCTTCATATTTCTTCCCTACGAGATAGGTTTTTCAAGTGTTTGTTTTGCAGGCATGGCAAACAGAGACCACCACCGCTGTGATAAACTCTTTGTAACCCAAGAGTCCTTCAATAACTACAAAGACGGATCACAGGATTTCTGTAAGGCCTCGATTAGCGCCCCTAGAGTTGTAAAGTCCTTCAATAATAAGGGATCTGGTTCCCAAAATTTAAGGGGCTTAAAGATTCATTGCCATGACAAATCTGTTTTGCTCCATTTCCGAGCCCGTGTCGGCAGTGGGATATCTGCACTTTTCAACTACAACGGGAACGGACTTCAGGAGTTCCCTGGCTTCAGCTTTTTTAGGTATCTGCGAGACTTACCCGTCTGGGATGAGAGGTACCTTACATATTCATTTTTTCTCCAGCAATATTTATTTGGTTAATTTACTTCACTTATGGCGAGAGTTAAGACGAGACGATATGTTTTGAGAGCAATTGTTTTTTCTTTTATTGCTTCGGTTGTTTCTGTTTTACTCTAGTTAAATCTTGTAAACGTGATTCGTCTAAAAGTAATTGATCAAGTTTAATTGTGGTCACATCCTGTTTCAAAAAAGCTGTTCAAATCTTCCTCCTGCGTATGGAAGAGATTTTGTATGCATCTTCAATCTATTCTCATTATCCTTTAGGTTTAAGACTCTGTTAAAGACAAAGTCAACGTTGCCTACACAAACCTTCGCTCTCAACACTTGGTTGAAGACGAGCAAATAAAACTTGTAGATTGTTTAACTACATAAACAAGGGATTTATATAACCCCTTCAAAACCACAACAGTTTTTTTTAACCGCTCGCCGTCGAGTCACATACCGTAGCCTTCTATCGTCGTCTTGCGCCCTCGTCCGTCGTAGTTAATGGCAGGTTGGAAGTAGAAGCTGGGCGAGGTTAGGTGGAGAAAGGGAGATCACTCTTCCCTGCACTGTTTGACTTCGTGCAAGTGTGGTGGGTAGGATTTTAATTGACTTTAGGAAATTATTTTCTTAACTTTTTCTTAATAATTAAGAATTAGGTGTTTCAATTTCAGATTTTAATTATTTGAGACTCAATCCAGTAACTTTTTATTATAAATATATATATATATATATATATATATATATATATATATATATATATATATATATAATAGTATATAAAGTATAGATTATAATTTAACTAAAATTAAAGTTCTTCTACCAAAATAGTAATATAAGAAAAATATAATATAATAATCTAATAGTAATAATAATTTATTAAAAATATAATAATAATAATAATTAAAGTTATTTACATAATCATATAATAATAAAGTATTATATTATTTGTAAATAATTTTAATTTTTTTATTTAAAGTAAACTCTTCCTATATTTAAATCCTTCATCTTAATCATATCCTTTCATTCATCATCTTCGAGATGAATGTCACTTTAGATCATCTTATTCCTCTAATATAAGATTCTCTTGTAGTTCATATTCATCTTCATCTTCTTCCTCAACTTCTCGACCTATTTTTTCAATTTTATTATCATTTACTCTTAATAGTAAATTTACTCTGATAGAAACTGTTACTTTGGCCCCATAGCCTTGCTTATATAAGCAATTTGATGGTTTGATTGCATCAAAACTGCTCCTAAGCCAATGCCTGAAGCATCTGTCACTATTGTGATAGGCTTTGTGATGCCAGGTAAGATTAAAACAGGTGCTCAAGTTAATCCCAGTTTTAACTTATTGAGCTTTATTTTCTGCTTCAGTCCATTTGTATTTTTCACTCTTCTGTAAAAGACTACTTAAGGATACTGCAATTTGGCCATATCCATGTATAAACCTTCTATAATACCCTTATAATCCTAAAATGCCTATGTGTTCTTTCAAATGTTTTGGCCGTGGCCATTGTTGTACAACTACAATTTTATCAGGATCTTGTTGCACCCTTGTTGCTGAACTCTAATGTCCAAATAATCCACTTGTGACGTGCTAAAGTTGCATTTCTTCAGGTTTAGGACTCATAGAACTGCGTATTAATGCTGCCTACACGAACAATCACTCTGAAGGAACAAATGAAATCCCAATTCTGTATATTGTTTAATGACATAAAAAGGGTCTTATATAACCACCTTCAAAACCACAATCATCTACGATCAGATCTCCTATTTTTATCTATTACAACTTCATTGATGAGGGTCTAAATACATTTCCAGAAATGTTTAGAATAGCTAAATTTAATAAAGCGTGTGAGAATTGGATGTGAGGAATATGATATTGTATATATATGTGTCGAGTTTGAAAGCCAAAATGCCATGAATTATGTGGTTTCCGAATGTAGTTATGGAGTCTGAATCTTGGTTTAGCATATGATTGATGTGCGATTATCATGTGTGATATATCTCCTGCATAACTATGTATGCCATCACAACCTCACTCCTCCTTTCTCTTTGTGTTGCTTGGTTATTGCAGCTGAAATACGGAACTAGGGAAATGTAGTCATGGAGGCCTAATACTACCCTAAGGATTTTCTCCATTCACAGTTTGTTTGTTCAAGACTGTCTTTATTTTATATTCTCGTGGGGGTGACTTTGTTTTATACCCACATTGAACTTTCACTTTGGATTGTTACAACAAATTTTAACTATACTTTATTATGTACATGCAGACCATATATATATATGTTTATATATTGATTGCTTTAGCCACATTAGTTACTCTGAATATTATTTTGTTGGATTATTTGATTTTGTTTTATTACCATGATATTACATTCTTTCACACAAATTTTCCCTATTACTTTTCCAATTTTTTTTACCTTATTTTTTATTATGAAATAAATTAGGTAGATCAAGAACGAGTCATCTTAAGTGTTCAAGGTGTCGGTTAATGTTAATTCATATTTATAGAAATGAAATTTATATAAATAGTTTAGGTAAAAAAAATTATAAATCAATTTAACAACTATTTTCCCAAAGACTTTGGTCGGATTCATCAATGGGACTATTTCTGGTATTAGAGAAGTAAAAGTGGAATGGTGAATGGAAGTAACCGCTAGAAGGGAATAATAAAAATGAAGTGGATGAATGTGAAGATAATCTACACATAAATTCAAAGATTTCAGACCTACAAAATACCCTGCTTTAGTAGTTTCGGCTAATCAAGGTGCTTCTTCCTGCACCCCCTGTTTTTGTTCCACACTTCCATAAAAGTCATACTTTCTAAACTATCATTCGAAAAACACTTTCCGGAATAATTATTCCGGAATATGAATTTTTTTTAATGTCCATATGAGTCATGCTTCTTCAATTAACATTTTTTTTGGTAGGGAGCTCTCATTCACCAGCTCATAATCTTAAATTCAGTTAATTTGTTTTCTGATCTCTCATGGGCTGAAAGTTTAGGTGGGGAAAATGTGATGGAGTTGAAGCAAAAAAGCTTGTATGTTGCTTGGTTATAAACTTTGATTTTTCAAACACCCACTGTTGCCAGAAAACATGAGGTCGAAGGAGAGAAAGGTGTGACTCTCTCACCACCACTTCATTATGGAAAGAAACAATTTTTCTCAACTGTAATTGTTTTATTTATTTCCTTATTAAGTAGAAAGGGTAGATATTATTTGAAGATTTGATCAAAACTTTTCTCATGGAGCATCTTATGTCAAAGGGATAAGAATAAATGCTTGATAATGTAGATTATGCAGAATCAAGTGCTTACTAATTTAAAGATACAATTATTTCATTTTAAGGGCTGCACAAAATGTTAGAGGCCTTAATAAAAGTAGAAACACGGTTCTCTATGTTCTCTTTTTGTAATTATTTTTCTTGTTAGTTCACAGTAAATTTTAAGGTTATATACTAAACATGTTTACTTGCCCATTTTTCTACAAAATATGCTTATATTATATGTTCTTTTTTAATTCTAATTTATATTATTGGAATTGTGTTTGAACGCCCGTTCATAATTCAATTTTATTTTTTATTGTAATCTTAGTTTTTTTAATTTTAATAATATCTTATTTACTTAAGTCAAGATGTAAATGTAAATATTAATAGTAAACGCTTGAAAATGTGTGAGATAGTTAATGAATTAATTGTAGATGAATTGGAGAACCAACATGCTTCTTTAACTTACTTATGACTCAAAATTTGATTTATGAAAATAGCAACTAAATTCGTTAGAAGACGACATTAGATTGACTAATCCTATCAAAACTTAATTTTTGATAATTTTTTATGCAATAAACAATTTTAGACCTAACATTTAACTATCTACTCCCTTCTTAGACCGTCTACTTTATATCTGGATCATCATTGGACAATACTCTTGCACTGGATATAACTTCTCTAATTTTATATATAACTATATTATTTATCCTTAAAAGTAAGAGTTATAAAATCATACGCAATAATTCATATGATTGAATTCATATTAAAACAAATGTTTGGTATTCTATCTAGATAAAATTTGAACATTGAAAATAAAATCAATTAGTTTTTAGAATGTAATATGATTAAGTAAAAAAAATAAAAGTATATAATAAAAAGAAAAAAATATTTAATTAAAAACAATTTATTTAAAATATGTACATCAAGTAATTATTAAAAATATATTAATATTAATGTACATATGTTTATTATAAAAAAATATTTAAAATAACATTCTAATAATATCTGAAATCTTATAAAAATAAAAGAATAAAATAAAACAAAAGAGAAACAGAAGAATATAAGATAAAAGATAAAAGTCATCCCTTAAAAAAATTGAATGTAAATGGATGGAGTGAAAGAGAAGATGAAAATAAAAATAAAAATAAAAATAAAAATGAAGCAGGGATAAAAATGAAATACAATTTGGAGCAAGGAGCTCTACGAAATTTTAATTTTATAATATATTTTTAGAGTGACCCCAATCGGGTAAAAGGGAAGTCAGATCTTCTTATATTAATCTTAATAAAATTATTTGTTTTATTAAAATTTCATTTATTTTGGATTGTTTATGGTTTAATTTATTTTCATTTATTTATTTTTATCATTATATTCTTTATTATATATATATATATATATATAATAATTTATCTCTAAGTCAAAGTAATTATTAGTCATTCCAAAATTTTCTCCCAAATAATATAATTATAATTCCAATAAAATAGAATCGTGTATAAAAAACATAAATTAAAAGGACTAGTACATCAAATGAGGATTTGCGATTTTTGAAGACACTATAAAATAATAGAAATAAAAAACAAAATTAAATAAGGGGATTATAATAGGAATAAAAAATTAAACAAGCACGTTGATTACCCATTCTTTCACAATTGAATTTTTCACTAGTTATTATATAATTATTATTCATCCACCTTCCAAACTAATCGAATTAATAAAACAAATGTTAATCAGCACATTAAATATTTTACATGTTTCTAATTATCTACTTATTAAATTATTAATATTTTATGTCTTGAATTAAGTTAACATTAATTGTTAGAATTAGGAAAAATGCATTAGAAGAAAAAAAATTATATTATCTACTACAAATATAAAAATTTGTAAATAATTCACAAAATTCATAAATAAGATAATTTTATCAATAAATCATGTACAAAATAGTAAATAAATTTATCATAATTAACTTTATTTATGAATTTATTCGTAAATTTACAAATAAATTTATAGATACTACGTAGGAGTACGAAGTTTTTTATATATAATTACCTTTGGTGTTGATTACTTTTATTTTTGAATTCTCTTAATTTAGAAATAAGATTATGAATGAATCTATTTTCTTCTTAGTATCTCCTACCTAACCTCACCCGTCCACAAAAATTATTCTAAAGCTTTGAATATTTTTGACGAGGAATGATAGAAAGTGGACAATTATTCTACGTTGTTTTCCTTACACAACCCGACACAGAAAAGGACAGACAAAAATACTTAACTAGTAAGCAACATTGGTCAATAGATCCATAAGAAAGAGAAAAAAAAAACACAATTAAAGGTCATTTTTCAAAATGCATAGATTAAATACTATATCCAGAAATACAACAAGAATCTTGTTAATAAACAAAATAACTTAAATTCTTACGGAATGCTTGCTTATTTTTTTCATATTTGAATTCCATTACGTATTCCGTAAAGCTTCTCAGTTAAATTAAAATGACTCCGAACCCAGTCTTCGAATTGTGTTCACATCGCATATGTGACTAACCATTACATCTATAAGATAAAACAAAGAAAGAATATTCATAAGAAAGGCATAATGTTCATGTATTGTGATTGCAATTATTTTCTCGTTTATGAGAGTGAAATGATTTGAGATTTGAGGAAGTATAAAATATGGAGATATATGAAATATGGTAAAATTTTGATTACCAAATCTATGCACCCAGACAACATTATATTTTGTCTTATGAAAGGATAATTATTTAGATGTTTAAAATTAGACAAGTGTACCTCCTCGACAAAGCTCTTCAAGAAAATTAAATTGATTTGAGAGAAAATTAACTTTAAAAATGTCACTAAAGGAAACTATGTTAGATTCTCAAATATTTACTGTAAAAAATCTTTTAATTACTAATGGAATTATATCAACAAAAATAACTTTATAAAAGAAAATAATTTTTTTATGAAAATAAATTCATCCATAAAATTCATTGCCAATTTAAAATTTGAATTATCAATAAAAATAATCACCGATAAATATTTATAGATAAATTCTATCAACAATTTATTATTGATATCACCGAGAATTTTTTGTTTGGTAAATTTTGTTAATAAAATAAGGTTAAATTCACCAATTTAAGGTTTAATTATTTTATGCTAAAATTGGTCAATAAATTAGTCAGTAACTGAATTCACTTAAATAATAGGTATTACCGATTGTCAAAATTCATCAAAAATAAAAAAAGTGTCGATAATATTTATTTTTGAAAATTTTCTGACGGATAAAAATTCATTAATAAAAGTAGAATTGATAATATTTACCGATAAAAATTATATCCGCCAATAATTACTAAAAGAAAATTATGTCGATAATTACCAAAGAAAAAACTCTTCGATAAACACAGTGATTTGATTCATATTCTTCATCCTCCCTGTTTCCTCTTCTTCGAGCAATTTTCATATTCATCCTTTATACAATCTTTAGGCATTTCTTCAGCAAGGCTACCTGCAGTTCCAAGTTTTTGTTTTTTCCTATGCCTTATGTCACCTATAGGTCTTTAGTCTTAATGGAAAGCTCAAATTTATGATTAACCTTCTCAAGCTTGGCCAACTTAGCTTGACCAACTCAACAACTCGGTTTGTCGGCAACTAGGCCAACTCGGCATTAACAACAACTCTATAAAGAAATTCGTCGTTAAAAACCCTTTCCACCTCTCTCCCAAAATCATGGACCAAGGTCTTGTTGGCCTTCGTGCTCTAGGTTGGTGATAAATGTGGTTGGGGATCGTTGATGATGAGCTTACATTCAGAGAACAAGAGGTTTCAGATGGGCTGATTGTTAGCTTGGGTCTAGGGACGAACTTGGGAGAGAAGTGTAACACCCCTTTCAAGATGCCACATGTAGCTTACAACAATTTCATTAACTTAAGAAAATCACAAACTCTAATACCATAGCGAAATAGTGAATAAAAAAACTTTGTTTAATTATCGCGAATGAAAACAAACCATGCGAAAACAACATTATATCAAACCCAATCCATGAGATGTTATTTAAAAATTACTTCTTAAAATAAGGTATTGGCTTAATTACAATTTGAAAAATCCCCTATAAGGTTTTCTGACACCTCTTCTCGCTCTAAACAACACCAACATCATTTGTAATATCATCTACTCCCGTATAACAACATGAGTTATATGATAATCACACAAATACAAGAAAAAGATAACTAGAGAATACACATGATAAAATATAAGAATCTTATCACTCACCCACACCGTTTAAACCAACAATTTGAAGCAAAACCACATTCATGAACATCATCAAGTCGTATTATAACCAAGTAATACTCAACCAATATGTAACTTACCATTTACTTTACTTGCTCCACATAAGCCTTATGGCTTATGGATAATTTTGGAATTTTGGGAAGTGAACCTGACAAGGGCTAGCCTTGCTCCTACGTATCTCCACTTTTGATGGAGAGTCAAGGATCACATAGTTCTTGCTGAGAGATTGTTTGTTTGCTTGAAAGTGTTGATGTGTTTTTAGCTTTTGAAGATTTTATATATTTTTTGATATTTTTGCGAAAAAGGAAGGTAATGAGTACTAGGCAAACGCAGATGGTCACACGAGTACTCATACCTTTAGAATGATATTTAAATATTTATTTTTTAATTATTTTTACGAAGAAAGAAAGGTGTTGAGCACTAGGACGATGCAGACGATCACACGAGTGCTCAACCTTTAAAACGATATTTAAATATTTTTTGATTATTTTTTTAAAAAGAGAAAGAACGATATTAAGCACTAGGACGATGCGAACGATCACACGAGTACTCATACCGTTATTTACTTATTTAGGAAACCTAAGGGTATTGAGTGCTAGGCTGATGCAGACGATCGCACGAGCACTCATACCAGTATTTAAATTTTTTAAGTTGAGGATATTAAGTACTAGGCTGATGCGGACGATCGCACGAGTACCCATATCATTATTTAATCATTTAGAAAGACCTGAGAGTATTGAGTGCTAGGCTGATGCGAATGATCGTACGAGCACTCATACCATTATTTAATTTTTTAAGATTGAGGATATTAAGTACTAGGCAGATGCGAGCGATCGCACGAGTACTTATATCCCTTTTTTTTAAATATTAGAAAATCACTTTTTTGTAATTTTATAATTTTATCTTCTTCTTTTTTTACTTTATAAATTTTATGTAAAACAAAACAAACAAGTTCAATAGATAAAAGTAAAACAAAGGGATGGGGTCATCATACAAGGGGTTACATATAATAAAACCTAATAATCAAACAAAAAGTAAAAGTGAAGAAATAAAAGCATAAAAATAAAATAAAAGCGATCCCAATAAGAATAGGGGTGTAGAGATAAAACCTAGAGGTGCGGAGTAAATTTCTTATCCAAGCCCAAAGATAGGGGTACAACAGTAAGGTTGGAGGTGCTAGAAACGAAATGAGCCCAATGCCCAAATCTCTCTTTTTTGTTTGAAGAAACAGAATGAGCTTCAACCCAAATGGAAGGGGGTGTGAATAGGAACTGCTTCTCCGTAGGAAGAAAAAGGAAGCAACCCACACCAGGCCCAAGGCCTCTTAAACACAATCGGAAACCCATTAAGGGTTCCTCCAACTTCATCTAATTTTTCCATTCAGAGACCTTGCACGCTTAGGGTTCTCTATGAGAAAGGTATCCTAGGGATATTTGTCTCCTTTGCACGCGCGCTGCCGCCTCCGCCTAACCGACCACCGCTCACGACCACGACCTAGCCTCCACCCAACTGGCCACCGCAGACCGCAGTCCACGGCGTCGCTAGTGACGACACTCGCCGCCGAAGCCGTCGCCGGCCACTGCACCAGGCTCCCCTTCTCCTTCTTCTTTTCGCGAGAGAGAAACCTTCTCGTTCGTGAAGACGTCGGCCGTTTGTCGCGCAACCTGTTGCTGCCTCCAAGCCAGGGTCCTCGCTCTCCGTCGAGCTCTCTCCACCACCGTCGCGTCGCCGCCACGGTCGAGCCTGCCGCCAGTGCTGCCTAGAGCCAATGAGTTTCCCCCTTCTCCCCTTCTCTTTTTCATCAATGTCGGCCTTGGCCAGTTTGCCTGCAACTCCACCATTCTCCGCGTTGAACTTGTTGATGAACGCTTCCACTCGCCGGTTCAATTTGTCCCGATTCAACGATGGCTCCTTCCTCAGCCCTGTCGGCGTGTTTTTCTCCCTCCGAGTAAACGTCTCTGATTTCTGCATCACAGGTCCACCGTTCAAATCCCTCAACGGTGTCCCCTACGTCTCCGCACTCTTCAAATGCCTAGTTAACGGCATTGCTCGCCGCTCCGTTAGCATCCTTTACATGCTCTCCAACGTCCCATGCTTCTTCGCTTTCGGTACTCCGAACGCCACAACCTTCCTCCCTTCTGGACTGGCTCTAATTGTTGAGTTTAGGTACGTAATGCTCCACAGACGCTATTCTTCGATCCTTCGCTGCTAAGGCAAAAGAAACTCCAAAGGACGCACCAATCGCTGAGATTGATTGTGGCAAATCCACCATTGACTAACTCTGGGTGTGTGCGACGTTCTGTTCTGATATTCTATATTCTTTGTGCCAATGATGCGAGTGCGAGTGAGTGAATACCAGAGCAAATAATGTGATTTGGTTTTGTAGGTTGAAGGTGAGGGTCCTGATGTGTGAATGGAAGATGGGAAAATGATGGGTTCTCTGGCTTTGAGTGTGCTGAAGAAGATGGAAGGGAAAACGAAAGATGCACTGATGATGAGGAAGGCATTTATCTATGCGAGTGAGTAGAGGAATTCAGAGTTGTGTGTGTGGTCTATGATGGATGATGAATTCAGTGAATAAAAATGGTGAAGGTGATTTGAGGTTGTGCGTGGTAGGTGGGTGGATATGGGTTATTGGTGTGATGCGCGTGATGCTCTAGAGGTGAAATGTAAGAATGTGATAGGAGTGTGAGAGGTGAATCCTGGTTTGGTGAGGAATTATGAAGGGTGATAATGAAGACGATGTGTGAAAAGAACGGAGGTGTTGCTCCAAGGTTATGGAGGCCTCAGATTAAGATGATCGGTGTTGGAGGCAATGGAGAATGGTCAGAGGTGGATGATGGATCTGTTGGAGGTGAGGAATTGGGAGTGAAAAGGAATGTGGTTGGGGGTGGTTACAAGTCAGAGGAGCAGAGGGGTGGATTGCAAAAGGGCAGAGCGTGTCAGTGTGCCTGAATCATGATGGTGCGACTTGTACATTTTTTTGTTTTTTTCTTTTTCTTTTTTTTGTTTTTCTTTTTTAAAAAAAACTAATATAGAAAATAAAATAAAATAATATTAAACGAAATAAAATAATAGTATAATAAAAATAGAATTTAAATGAAAATGAAAGAAAATAAAATAAAATAAAATAATACAAAAATAAAAAGAGACATTATTTAGTCAATCCGGACGAAATTCGGTATCGACACTTTTCATATGCCTTATGAGTAAAAACTTTGTTTACTCTACAAAAGCCTTATGAACAAACCACTAGACTCAGCTCAAGCTAAAGCCTTATGGGCAAATCACAACTTTGCCTTTTCCTTGACTCACCAAAGCCCTCTAGGTGAAAGGAATAAATCTGACTTTAGAGTTACGAGAATAAGACATAAAACACAATCCTGTCTTCTAACACCAACTGAACCGAAGAGAAACAACACAAAACTAGGTCATCAACACCATCTCAACAAACAACTACAAAACAACTTGATAAACCACAACACAACTCGACCATGTTCAAATAGAACTCAACAACCAACATACGTAGCTTTGCAAAGAAAATCACAACATGGTCAAAAACACACACAACTTGACAATCATAACAAAAGGTTCGGCCAAGGTCAAAAACCTTATGGCCGACCTCCAAAATATCAAGACTGAGTTCCAAAACCTTTTAAGTACGGCCTTAAAACAACTTAGACCAAATAGCTCGACCAAACAATCAAACTTGACCAAATTACCCAGCCTGGTTAAATAATTCAACCCAACTAAACAATCCAGCTCGACCAAAGATCACAACTTGGCCAAACAACCCATCCTGGCTAAACACAACCCAACTAGGCCTTATGAGTTGTTTGTTTGGATATGGACAGGTCTGCTATTCACGTGAATGGAAAAAAACTGTATACAACTTATATACGAATGATTTATATATATTTTATATACGAATGATCCGTATATAGATCCGTATATAGTTTATATACGGATATATCCGTATATAAGTTATATATGGATAATCCGTATATAACATCTGTATATAAGTTATATACGGATAATCCGTATATAACATCTGTATATAATAATATATAATAATATGAATATGTTTAATTCTAAATATATTTTTGGAGATAGTAGACAGTAACTGTGTTTTATTTATAGTGGGGAATTCATGTACTTTGGTACTCCTTTCTCTTTATCTCTGTCCCAAGCGTTTGCTACTCTTTCCTTTCCCTTTCCTTTTCCTTTTCCTTTCCTTTCCCTTCCAATCCATGGCAGGAGAAGACCCCGCCTGTGACAAAAACATTGCAACAAAAAATGCCTTCATTAACCACAAAAACGGATCACAGGATTTCAAAGACGCCACGATTACGAGCCCGGCGGTTGAATCTGCCTTCTTAAACATTGGATCAGGCCACCAAGTTTTCAGTGGCTCAAAGATTGAATGTGGTCCATCTATTTGGGACAAATTCAAACGCCTTCAGTCTGGGATATCTTCGCTTTTCAACTACGACGGAAGCAAAACCAAGAAATACAGTGATTTTCCAGAGCATCTACCCGCGGAATTGACGGTACGTTGTCTTTTCATTTTTCTGTGCTTTTAACTTTACCTTTAATTCATATACTCACTCCCTATAATAAGCTATGTTTCGATTAACTTAACAAACTGAATTTTTTGTAATTATTTAGCTTCATCCAAACAGAATATAACTTTCAAATTTATAATTTTATACTGTACTTGAAAACAACATCTCATGCTTATTATGGTTTTCATGTTATTACCTTCAGCAAAATATTCCTGCCAAAGAAGAGGGAAACTCTGTTGAGGTGAAGAAAAAGTCTTCAACCAATCCGAAGTCCAATCCCAAACCTTCTTCCAAAAAACCATGAGTGAGGAAAAGTTATAGGTTTTTGTGTCATGCTCCTTCAATTACATGTATTAATTATGACTATCATAATTAAAACTCGTGTCTTAATTATTATTAGAAGTTAATAATAAAGTTCATGTAACATCACCCTATTTTAAATAAATGTTGATAGACTAGTTTAGTTCAACAATGAAAAAAAAATTATTACTTTATATTCTGCTTGTATTCTACAATTGTTTTCTTTTCTGGTTGGTTCTTAGAAAACTCTAGCTTACTACAGATTTAGGATGTGACTGCAAACATTCCATTCCTGATATCGAAAGTATAAGAGGAGCCCATTGTTTATGATATGCTTCAACTATTTCGTTATTTGAAATGAAAAAGCATGTGATATTTCTTACTATTTTGTTCTATCAACTTGAGTGGAAGGTTTGATTAATTAACCTAGATTTCAAAGTTTAACATAAAGAACTTATGTATGATTTAACATAGAGAGGACCACAGTGGGAAATGTTTTCTAACATCAGTTGTTTTTGACATTTTATTTCTGTATTATAATTGAAACATATTCAAATAAAGTAAAAAAAAAAAGAGAGTCTTCTGACTTTGTTTTGGAATTGAAGTATAAACTTCAATAAAACTTTGGTTATTTTTAAAATTGAAGCATAAAACAATAAAAAATGGACAATGCAAATAATTAAATAAACAAAATGATTTTGATTATAGTAATAATCGGAATCTAATCTCTTTTTAATTATAAAAATAATTTAAATATAAGGAGAGAAGAGATTTCGATTTAAAAAATCGAAATATGTAATTGAAAAGACTTCAATTTTTTTAAGATAAAAGTCATTTCTCCTCTTAAATTTAGATTATCTTTAGAATTAAAAATGGATTAGGCTTCATTTATACCAGAACCAAAACTTATTTTTCCTTTATTTTTTTAATATTTTTGTTTTTTTTTATGTACCTACATAACGAACATGGACAGAATAAAAACAACAAGAACCAGTAGACAAAATCCATATACAATAATATATAAATGACAAATCAATGTTTCACAAATCCTATATATTTTATATAAACTTTTCTTAGATACTGTGTTGACATTGGTGTGAGATTGTTGAATATACACGAGAGACAATATTTTTTATTATTACATAAAAGGACAAAGTTCCGATGTATTTGACTCGATTAATTATCACCATTTTCCAATCATTTGTAATATGAGAACTAACCAAGTTTGTTATCCATTACATAACATAATTTATATGATATGGTTTGTTTATGACACTATAATATATTAACACAATTATAAATAATTTAGGAAAAAAAGAATCAAATAATTATATATGACCAAAAATAACAAACCCGTGGAGGAACAAATTATGAAAGCCTTTTAGTTGTATATGTTCAACAAATAAACCATGAAAAAGGGAGTATTATTAAATATATCATTATATAACAAAGAAAGTTCATAAGATTAAGGTCCCCACTAATCTATTAATCGAAATGTTTCAGCGGAGACTTATACAACAACCAAAACCATACAACAATATTCTATTTGAGAAAACTACAAGTAGTCGTTAATGACGTCAGAATTGAAAATACAATCGTTGTTATACCTTAAAATGATGTATTATAATTATAATACAACAAACTACACTTACACATATATAAAAGGGATTTAAGATATATTTTCTTCACCTATTCAAAACAAATGGTGATGTATACTTGGGTGAGATCAAACTTTTTACCTTAATGAATGAGTTGGGTTTTATGAACTTATATACATCACTCGATCATGCATTCTTACTAACATCAAACATATACCTAAAAATAAAACATTTATTTAATATAAGTAACTAGATACATTAATTAAATATAAATAATGGTTCAAAGACTTGTATCATCCATAATCCAGTAAGTGTAATATTCAATTATTCTTTCCCGACACAATTTCTAACACATATCTTCCTATGCAAGTACAGTATGATTTCATTATAACTCTCCCAAATATAACTTCATCCTATGAAACCACAATTAGCTTATCGCTTATGATCTTAATAAGTTGGTGTAATGCATCAATAAAATTGTTCACAGGTAAAAAAAAACTAGAAAGTGGTTTTTTTAAGCCTAACTCAACCCTACAAAACTGGCTTATAAGGTGAGGTTTACACCTCACTTATATATATATATATATATATATATATATATATATATATATATATATATATATATTATAAATTGGCCTCATCTCTAGTCGATGTGAGACTTCCAACATCCCCTTTACGCTGAGGTATAGATATCTCGTGCGTGAGAGTAGAAATTGATGGGCTGGTCTGATAGCGGCCTGACAACGGGTGGAAATAGAAATGTCCACATAGAACTCGCTAGGATAGGCTTAACTCAACCCCACAAAATCGGCTTGTAAGGTGAGGTTTACACCTCACTTATATATTATAAATTGACCTTATTTATAGTCGATATGAGACTTCAAACATTCTTTGTGAATTTAAGACTTTCTTCTCTGATGTGACTATTATTACATGGAAAACAATTTAAGTAATTATGAACACAAATAACATAAAAACATAAAAACAAAGTAGTGTATGCCATTAAATGAAATTGGAGTTATTATTAGATTCTAACATTATTAGAGTTATTGTTAAAAATACAAAACTGTGTAAAAAACACAGGTTGTCAAATCATAATTAAAATCAAATCCGTATCTTAGAATTTCAAATCAATAAATACAAACTATTTTTTGAAATAAATAGTTTTGAATGAAAGTTTACAGAGAGAAAGGGACATTTTATTTTAAAACCAAATGATAAAATATAATCCATTCAAAATCAATGTTTTAACATTTTAATCATATTTTTTAAATTTTATAATTTTTTTTAATTTAAATTAGAGTTTAGTGGGAACGGATATCTACATATACAAATACTATGATATTCGTACGAGTCTCATTAACGTACAGCTAGAAACAATACCTATATCTGTTATTTGTAGAAAATCATTTATATATCTATTTCCTACCGATTTTTATCTTTAAATATCTGCAGTTATGATTTTTTTTTTTTTTATATCTTTAGTTAGAAAAAAGTGGACTTAAGAGTCATACAATGTCAACACTATCACAGCCATACCAACGAGGACTATGCCTTCAAACAAGACAATCTCCATAATGATCGCCTTCAAGATAGACAAATTCATTTTGATAAAGTTTCAGGTTGACTATAACAACTGAATATATATACTCCAGCGGAAAACCTTTAAACGTCTAGAAGTGTTCGAATATGCCATCCTGAAATAGATTAACTTCCACACCAAGTTTGGAGAGAACAACATTATTGAACCATCCAAGTTGACAACAACACATCAACACATCATGGAATGTCTTTCTCGACCAAACATTTCGACCATTAAATTAAAAATAATCTACATCATTTATTTTCATCAATATAAATGGATTCATAAATATATAATTTATCATTTATTCTCAACAAACGAATTTATAATATATATTTTAGTGTCGATCTAATTCATGCAAATGTTATTTTTATTTTAATATTATGTCTACTAATATTTATAAAAAATAAAATTTCTTTTAATATTTAACGTGGACTTAGTCAATACTGATTATTTATGAATAAAAATTATTTATTTTATTACTGGGCTTCACCCATACTACTTCTTTATAGGTTAAAATCATTTTTTTTATTCTTTGACACTGATTTGACTGAGACGATTCTTTTATAAATAAAAATATTGTTTTTATTACTTAAGGTGGTTTAAATGACATTACATCTTCGTAAATAAAAAATAATTTTTTTGTATTACTTTGTGTTAGCGTGGATCTGATACTAGTATTTTATAAATAAATATTAATATTTTGTTAATTATTTAATGTGGACTTGACCAACACTAACTTTATATGAATAAAAATTAAATTTAGTTTTACTATGAGACCGACTTTAACATATAAAAATGTGTCCAATACCGATGTTACTATATAAACCAATGCTGCATTGTGAAAGCTAATTCATTGATTTCTTTTATGAATTTTTATGTTAGACATAATGCATATGATGTCAGACATAACGAGTTTGACACCAATTAAGATAAACATATTAGAAAAACAAGATGTTACCACACTTTCTTAAAAAAACATGTTATCAAACTTTTTCCACAATATATCAGAATCTAGCATAAATTTAGTGATGACATTGTCATATTTTTCATTAGTTAGCTTTTCTGAATCTATTTTTTTCTCAAAACTATTAAACTTTCTTGAAGAGCTTTCTTGGGAATACACTTCTCTAATTTTGAATATCTAGATAACCATTCTTATATATATATATATATATATATTATGTTTCCTAATAAGTCAAAACATATTCTTCGCAACAGATTTTGGTTATCCAAATTTAATCATATATCTTCATATTTTCATACTTCCTCAAATCTGTAATCTATGTATTTCTCCCTCAAACGAGAAAATAATTGGAATGACAACAGATGCACATGAGTCTTTGTTATGAATGATCTTTCTATGTTTTATCTTATAAAAGTATTATTAGTTGCATGTTTTATATTATAAAGGTAATCATTAGTATCACATGTTATGTAATTAGAGTTTGAAGACTTAGTGCGTGGGTGTTGGGTTGAGCAGCTTTACGTACGTGAATTCATTTTAGGTGTCAGTGGGACCATCTTAATTATGAGTATTGGGGCATTAATACGCTTTATAATTGGCCTATATTAATACTCTCATGATGGAAGTAGTGGTAAAACCCAATCATATGATAAATTAATTTGACGCGTCTTTGAAAGATAGGCATTCTGTAGAATCAGAAATTGTCGATTCTGTCCTCATCCTCACATTTTTTTCATTGACTGAAGGCCTGAAAGGTCAAAAGAAACGACAAGTTGTAGTTTTGGTCTAAAACAATGAAGATAACGAGAGTACTATGTTGGTTGGGTGCGTGCAAACCGGGACCATGAATACTGTTTATTCATAGCCACTAGCAACTTTAGTTCTTTAATAGTATTCAATGGTGCTTACTAGTTAAGTATTTAAGTATTTGTCTCCTTTTCTCCATGTTGGTTGGTGTAAGTAAAACAACGTTAGAATAATAATCCAATTGCATCCTCGTAAAAAAATATTCAAAGCTTTTGCATTGATGCCAGGAATGCCAGCCTTTTGAATAATCTTTGTGGACGGATGAGGTTAGGTAGGAGATATTCAGAAGAAAATAGATTCGTTCATAATCTTATTTCTAGATTAAGAGAATTCAAAAATAAAAGTAATCAAACTCTAAAGATAATTGCATAAAATTATAAGGATTAAACAGTTGGTTAGTGTAAATACAACAAATAAAACACTTCGTTTAAGTTTATTAAACTTCATGTCTATTGGATTTGATTATGTTATATGTCTAGGGTTTGGTTTGCTTTTTCACATCTAAGAGTAAATCATAGGGTTTTTGGTGACAACAACTTTGTTTAATTTTGTAAAAAGGTTGAAGTATTCAAGTTTTATCTATTTATTGGTTTTTGTTAATAATAAGTAGTTAAAATTTTGATAAGTAATTATTCCAAAAAAAAATTGCTTTGGGTCATAGCATAAAATCATAGCCCCTAAAACATGAAAACTATGACCTAAAATTTAGGTTACTTTTTTTCCAGCCGAGGATTAGATTTTCCTGGCCGTAAATAGTAACTCAGTCTATGTAACAATATTTTCAAAATCGTGGATTAAAATCTTAGCAATCACTACAGTTTTAAACCTGCTTTAGACTACATTTATTAAACTCTTCTTTTATGTTTTAGATTACACTAATACATGTTTTGACTTTGAGTCTAAACCACATTTACTAAATTATGGTTTTAGGTAATTGGTATTTTTTTAAAAAAAAAATTGCATAAATTGTTTATACAAAACTTCATGATGAGAAAATTGTAAATATCTTCGACTCATAATATTATATAATTAGAGATCACACATCAACAGTTCAAACAATATTACCATCCATAATACATATGATTCATCCGTATAATTCAAACCACTTAATTAAAATAATTAAAACTACAACAAATGTCTCCCCTAATATTTAGTCTACACTATAAATTTTATCGTATAATCTTTTTTCCTCTGAATGATTCGAAGTCTACAACCTTTTGCCAAATGGCCATTTTAGGTTTCTCTGACCTCTTCACCCAACAAAGTTTCTTAACAACCTATTCACTCTTTATTTTTCTTGAAGGTCTTTCTTAGGTCTTTTTCTAGGCTTTGCAGTTAACCTTCCAATTGATTGGTTGACTCGAAAGCACCCAATATCCACCAGGTCTTAGAGCTCGATCAACTTCAATGATATATGTTATCTGAAATGAAGAGTCCAAAATGCAGTTTTAAACAACTTTTAAACTTTATGCTCCCCAAAACGCCAATGACAACAGGTACACCTCTTTCAAGAGCAAACTGAACTAATGCTTCATGATTAACCTGAGCAAACAACCTGACATAATATAGCAAAAAGTAATGATGCAGGAACACAACCATCACATATAAGTGTAGCTATATTGGATCTTATCGCATAAACTAAAACTATTTGATGCGTATGTTTTTGATCCTACACCCTCTGTAATCCAATGCCAACGTAAAGCCAGCAAAACTGCAGGATTATTCCTCATCTACATAGAAGCATTGCATAGTATGAATTCTTTATGATTGAGGTGCAGAGTAAAAAAATGAACAGACCGAATGGTAAAGTAGAAAGAAAGGTGGAAACAGAATTGTACAAGAAAACTACATAACTAATGCTACACCAGTTACCAAAATTAATCACACTATGCCAACAATGAGGGTAAGGAGTTGTTAACAAAATGTTAGACGGATACAACTTATGATTACATAGAGAGGAAATAAGTGCGAAAAATAAATATTTATATGATTAAATTGATGACAATGTTCATGTAAAACATAGACAGTAATGTAACTGGATAACAAAGATAATAGTTTGATTATATGTGCTTAACAATTAGTTTACAAGTATAATAGGAGGTCTATGAATCTAACGTAAAACATTATCGTATATAGGTGTTTAATTGCTAAGACCATTGTTTATATATGAATAATTGTGTGTCTCTATCTCTAGACACAACTAAGAGTTCAAAATGTTAACTGTGATGGAGATAATATTTAATATATGTTTACTAAAAGTATAATTTACATGAATTAAAAAAAAAAAAGGACTTGTGTTTTTATCACCAAAATTTTCCTTATTAATTATCCAGAGCACGAGCATGCATGTCAATATATATATATATATATATATATATATATATATATATATATATATATATATATATATATATATATATATATATATATATATATACATGTACTTTAACAAAGTGTGCATAAAATATACACACATTTGTACAATATCTGAAGGTTCTGAATGGTAGACTTAATAGACACGGATCAGATAGTTTGACATTATATTTTCTTTATATTACCACTTAATAGCTATTAATATTACTATTTTATTTCAAACTTTTACTTATGTTTATTTTTATTAGGGTTATTACTACCAGGAATTGTAAAGTGAGAGTTATAAAAAAATTTGGGTGGGAAATGATCATTTTTCTTTTTTTCTAATGACACTTATCCTTTTGTGTTACTTGGATTCCTTCCATACTCTTTTCCACACACTGGGTCTCTCTTTCTCCATTCTTTATTTTGGTGTCTCTCCTTCTCTCTCTCTCTCTCTCTCTGTCTCTCTCTCTCCTGCAGAAAATAGAAAGGAGCGTCTTTCTGCATAGTTTGATGGAAATGAAGGAGAATTCAGTTAAGGTATGAGTTCCCAAGCTTGCATCTAAAGAATATTTTCCTGCTGTTCCTGTTTCATTTTCCTCTCATATTACTGTTACTAATTATTAGATCTGTTATATTTACTTCTGTGCTTTCAACTCTCTTTCTAATCAACGAAAAATGAAAAAAAAGAAAAAGAAAAATGATTACTTCTGTACTTCTGTAACACTATCAATCTTGTGCCTGAGTTGGTGAATTGAAGATCCGCACTAGAGAAACCCATAACACAAACATCTCAAGCTTGTTTTCACTCGTTTGTAGACATGGAGGTTCAGTTTTGGTTCTCCAATTAAAGCTTAGAGGTTTCATTGAAACCCTATTTTTACATCTTCGTCTGTTCTAACGGTGGATCTAATTTTTTTTTGGTTTTCGTTGTACATGGCTGACCCACGAGATCGACGCTGTTGTGTAAGGAGATAAACCAAAACCCTTTTGCTTTTTATAAGAGTTCAGTCCTTTTCCCTGTCTCTCTCTTAATTGCTTCCCGTTTACTACATTAAAATTTCTATATTCGCAAAGGGTTTCGAGCTCCAAGTTTTCTACTCCTGGGATGCTCTGGCAGGTGTTGGATCTTGTCCTTAGACAACATGGGCTAACACAAATTATGGTATAAAACAATGATCCGTTGAGATCGAAATCAATGATTATATAAACTCATAAAGTGAAAACTGATTAGGGCTGTCTCAAATTAACGACGGGGTAAAAAATTCAGACATGATGACAAAACTACGACACAGACTTCTTCTCTTGGGTAGCTGTAATAGGTGTGACCGTCTTTCACATATCTTCCCATTCCCTTAATATTTTATCATCAGTTACTTTGTGTATCCTTTTTTTTTATTTTATTTTCCTCTTCTAATCAATGTTATATATATTGTTAACTTTTTTTCTCTTTCTTTATTACAACCATTCTTCACTAAAATAAGTTGTAATCCCGGATATAATACAAACAAAAGGTGAAAGAATGAAGCATATTCTGTATTCCCCATTTTCCAACTAAACAAGTGATACACCTAATATAACACAAAAATTTGAAATCATATATAATATGTATGAAGTTGTGTTTTGTTAAATATAGTTATAACACCTTTGTTATGCATATATTTTATATCCTTCTTCTATCCACAAATTTATTTATTAATCTTTTAAGAAACTCATGTTGTAGGAACCAATTTGGGAACCTGTTGAACCTGTAGCTCCAACAACCAGGACCAAAACCAAGTCCGTGGAATTTGAAGGTATATACTCTTCTTTACACGAACGGATTCATTCATATTAATTACTTTGAATATTCTCACTCCTCTTTGCTAGAATCCATTCAAATTTGCTTTAGTAGAAGAAGAGTAATCTTTGATCACCTTTTTATTCTTCAAACTCTAAAAACATTGCAGAACTCTCCTTGGACAAGCCAATTTTTGAAGCTTCCCCATTCGTCGTCATTAGCCGAGCTCTATCTGTTATATCTGCGTTCATCGCTGTGCTCTTTTCGCTTCTTGTATTCGCAGCTTGTTTCCCCAAAATTTGTCTAGATGCCGCTAACATATGGCTAAGGAAAACCACAGAGAAATTAAACGCCAAGGGTAAGGAAAGAGAGAGCCACGTGAATCGTGGCGAAACCAAAAATTTTCTGGAAGCTAGTTTCAGTGGGAAAGATAAAGAGACAAGGAACACAGAAACCAATAACCCTAACCGACATGGCAACTACAAAGAGAATCGAAGATTGTATGCTTCCGTCATTACTGGCAGCCAAACTGCCAATTCTGTTGACCATGGCTATGCAATTGATAACTGCTTTAACAACTATGGCGAAGGGGAGCAAGATTACAGCTATTGTGAGGTTAACTGTTCTACAAGTAGAGATTCCTATAACAACCATGCATCGGGCCTACAAGCTCTCAGCGGTGCAAACATTTGGACTTCTAAAAGTGAAGATGCCTTTAACAACATGAGCATATACTCACAAACTTACAGGGGTGCAAAAATTGGCAATTCTGAGGACCGCAAAGCAATTCGTCGTGTCTACAACAATGGAAAGAACGGAGTCCAAAACTACGATGGTTATACAAATTTGCTGGGGAAACATAATGAATGAACACCAAAGTCCTTGTTGACATTCAAGAGAGAGAAAAAGTATGGATTTTACAGACAGTTATCGTTATCATGCAATTTATTTATCATGTATCTCAAGACTATGTTTATTGTTGGTATGCATGCATGGACACCATATCGAACTGTTTGAAGTTAATAGCTATATGTTCTACTCTTCTTTCCCATATGATTTCTCCTTCGTTTCAGTTTCACACATTTTTAAATGTGCGTGACATGTTCTAAACAGATTCATTAAGGGTTCATCTAAATGTAATTAGTTTAGTTTAATTAAGATCAGAACTATTCTTTCATCAGTTGCAGCTAGTACGATTGGGACCAGAAGTTAGTTTTTACAATTATGAAAAACAACTTGTTGGAGTTAAAGTTTATTTTTTAGAAGGATTGGGTAACCTTATTGTTATATATATTATACTATATAATATATTTATGTAGTTGTTTAAAATAAACTCGGATCAAATCATGTTTAAGAAAATCAGTTTAAAGCACTATTGGTCTTTGTGAGTTTTTTTTTTCTTAATCACATTGGTCTTTGTAAGTACGGGAAATGAAGACAGTATTTAAAATTGATGTTGGAAATTAGTTGCTGAGTATAATTTAATTTAAATTTACCAAACCAATTTAAATTTTAAAAAATCTATCAGTAATTTTTTTTATCTCACAATTCTTTCTTAATTTTATCTCTATTTTCATTTTCAATTCTAATAAACTGGTACAATGAAATTTTCACTATCGAACACTCTTATCGTCTGATTAAGTCATGCACGCAAGAAAAGAGAAATCACATATAAAATGCACTGATATTTTTTACAAATATATTATACATCACACACTTATACAAAAAAGTTTGCTATTTATAATGTTTTATATACAAAAGAAAGAAGTGACACTTATCTCAAATACGTTTGTCTAATTATATATAATTGCTTCTATAATGGTTAAAAGATTACCCATTTTCTATTTACCAAAAGCTTTTTTGCTTCTTTACAGCATAATTTTTTAATATATTGTTTTGAGAATAGTATTAGTATTTCTTTTCGATATTAAAGAATATAAATTATAAAAAGCATTTATAGTACTCTTATAGGGAATGTTTTTACAATAGATAACAAGATCAATTTTGTTGGAAACTGTTTTTGGAGACCTAAATTAAATTGGGCCTTAAGCCAATCTTTGCTCTAGTCCTAGACACTTAAAAAGTCGCAAGTTAGGAAAGAGAAAAAAACTGTAAAAGACTTCAATGATTGTTGGAAGGTTAATTATATATGTTTGGATAATGGTGTACAGTACAGAACCTATCAGAACCACATGTTCTTCCTCGCATTTTCATTTGTCCTATCAAAATACTGATTGGTCATTTGTTTTCTGTGGTGGACCATCTCTTAATTGGTGTTTTTCTTTTGTCGGCTGTTGTATGATACCAATGCTACGTAGGTTTGGTATCCTTCAACTTCTTCAATTTCCACGAATTTTCTACGAAACTACATCTATTCCACACATAATAAACCTAATATATTTACTTATTTATTTATTCTTTCTTAAATTATTTTATATTTAAGAATAAAAATATAATTTTAACAGTGTTAAATAGGTAAGAGAAAAATGAAATGTCTATGTACCACTGTTCATAAAAACTATTTTAATTTTATTAACTGTTTAGGTAGGTATTGTAACTAAATGCATTCCATACAACTTCTCAAGTTTCTCAGATTTGCGGAAACCAGACTTTCAGCCAATACTTTGGCAAAGTAAATATTTATTTTAAGCCACAGAAATTCAATAAATTTCATAGAAAGAGCATAGAATTAACAAATACAAAAAATTTAGAGACAAAATTTCAGTGCAAAAATATATAATATAATCACGAGAGAATCCAATCATGCAACTTCAGGCAAAGTAACATATGCTCATATTCAACACAATATTTTCATGAAGAATCGGAAACCTTCCCTTTAGCCAAGAAGCAAACAAGCTGTGAAGCTTATGGATGGAGAAAATGGAGAATCTTGGAGCAATCTTCTCGAATGGAAGCAACATATATATAGCACCACCAGCTAAGATTTTCATTGACAAAAATCAAAGCATTAAACATGGTTGGAGAGGGTTAGCCAAGAAAGGAGAAGAAAATAAGTGAAGTACTCACCAAAGAATTTTATTTCCAAACACTGAAAGCACCAGTACAATAAAAGGAAATGGCACCGGTTGCTTTTTCTTATAGACCCCGGTTCTACAACCGAGGCGTATACGAACGAGATAAAAAATAATAGGTTTTATGCCTCGGTTGCTGGTCGAGTCAAAAAGAATAGGATTATGCCTCGGTTCTCAGGGAACCGAGGCGGTAACGTATTATTTTTTTTTTCAACCATCCACAACCGTTCTCAGCCGTTCTCAGCCGTCCTCAGCCGTCCAGCCATTTGGGATTCAAAGCAAAAACAACAACAGTTCAAAAATGCATTCACAGCAAAAACAACATAAATGCACAACGCAAAAGCTTCATAGCACAGTATACATCATCAACAAATCAGAAGTTTCGCGGTGGCCGTCGGGACTGAAGATCGCGTGCCCCAGATCGTGTCGGTACCAGAGGCGGAGGCGACCCAGTCGTCGTTGAGAGAGAAACGCGCGATGGTGCCGGGCCGGAGGCGACCCACTCGCGATCTGGGCTTCGCGATTTGGGGCTTCACGATCTGGAGCACTGTCGGAGGCAGAGAGGTCGCGATCTGGAGGAACCCGCGACGCAGAGGTCGCGATCTGGAGCACTGTCGGAGGCAGACGCAGCGGTGACGGTGGCGCGGTGGAGGAACCCTATTTCCGGCAGAGGCAGAGGCAGAGTCGCGATCTGGAGGAACCCGCGACGCAGAGGTCGCGATCTGGAGCACTGTCGGAGGCAGACGCAGCGGTGACGGTGGCGCGGTGGAGGAACCCTATTTCCGGCAGAGGCAGAGGCAGAGGTCGCGATCTGGAGGAACCCGCGACACAGAGGTCGCGATCTGGAGCGGTGGATGAAACCCGCGACGCAGAGGCAGCCGTGGAAGAGGTGGAGGAACCCGCGACGCAGAGGAAGAATGGAGAGCAGGAGGAAGGAGAAGCTGAGGAAGGAGAAGCCGTGGAGGAAGGAGAAGCCGTGGAGGAAGGAGAAGCTGAGGAAGGAGAAGCCGTGGAATGTTGATTTACGCTAAGTGTAGAGTGGCAGGGAAAATAAGCTATTGCTTTGGCACCGGTTAAATGGCCAACCCGAGGTATAAAGCCCTCGAAACCATTTACGATTTCGGTTCCTAGTTAACCGATGCCTTTAAGTCTGACGTGGCAGTGATATAGGCCTCGGGTTTCAAATTAACCGGTGTAATATCATTATTCTACTGCAGGTCTTAGCTTAACCGAGACATATATATTAGTTTTATTTACGATTCTGCCACCGCGCTTTTATATGCTTCGGTTTTACTTAAACCGAAGCATATATAGCGATTTTAAATCCTCTTTTTGTACTAGTGAAGGAAGGAATAAAAGTTTATTTGAAGGTTCACCTTAGCTTCAGAGTTTTGGAGACAAGGGAAAATAGGTGGAGATATCTTCGTCCAAATAGGGAAGAAATGAGGAAAAGTCAACTGGTTGATACTAAGACAAAAATAAATAAGTCTTTTAATCAATTTTTCATAAATATTTTATTTCTAAAACCATCCATTGTAAACAAGACTGATTTGGCCAGTACTCTCCAGTAGACCAATTGACTAGTTAAAAAAAAAATTAATCTTCAATAATTTTTAAATAATTTTCATCTTGATCTTGAAAATTTAAAAATTTGTTTTAATTTTTAAAAGTGTAAACTGAACCGATTTTATTCTTTAACTTTACAAGAATACACATTTTATACCTTAAAATAGCTAATTTTAACGATGATATTATACTTATACTTCAATTTAAATCACTTATCGTGTTTGACTTGTATGTATATGATGCTTTATGATACTTTAAAGATATTTATTAATTATTAATAAATTATTAATGAAGTATCTAATTTATATAAAATAGTATTTTGATGATGAAAATAATTTATAATTTTTCATGTTGATAATGTTAATATATATATATATATATATATATATATATATATATATATATATATATATATAATTTTAATTCTGATTCACACAAACAATCATTAAATTTTTTTTATAAACTATTACATAGATTTCAATATCTATATATTACGTACAGTATCTTATTATTTCTAAATAAATATATTTTCAAGTATCATATGTTTGACTTAAATTATAATAATTATAAGGCTTAAATGTTTATAATTCCTAAACTTAGACGTTGGATACATTTTAGACGTTGGATACATAACAAGTTAATTAAAATAAATATTCATCAATATAAAACATTAATCAAAATAAATATTAAAAATAAATAATTTATATAAATTTAATAAATATTAAAAATAAATAGTTAGTAGTAGTTTAAACATTAATAAAATATTGAAAATAAATACAATTAGCAAGTAGAGATTATAAAGTCTATATTAAGATAAGATTATAAATCTCAAATATAGAGACTCATATCATTTTTTTACCGTTTTTATTCTCTTGTAGAAATAACAGATAAAATAATTTTGTAATTAATTATTCATCAAATAAGTGTGATCACAATATAGGATAAAAAAATAGGGTTAAATATGTTTTTAGTCCCTCAACTATCAAGCGATTTTATTTTTTGTCCCTATTTCAAACTTTGTACGCTTTGATCCCTCTCCTTAAAGAAATCATAATTTTTGGTCCTCCAAAACTAACACCGTTAAATTTTATCTGACGTGGCTAACGATGTGCCACACATGATACTAGCTTTCACAGTAATCTTGTGCCACATTCACGGTGTGCCATTGTTCACCACCCTCTTCTCCTTCTCTCACCACCTTCCCCTTCAACTTCGTGCTCGCGCAAGCCCGCCACCACCAACCTCTCGCGCAAGCCGCCGTCTCCAACCACAAGGCAGCGAACGCTGGTCCCACCAACACCATGAAATTTGCAACAAAAAATGCTACCGTGTTTGGGTCCTAGGAAATTCATACTCTGGTTCAGTGCAAGCCAGATCTATCAAGTGAAGATTACAGTGAGTGTTTGGGTGATATCAATCCCATTTACAGAAGATTTGACTCTCACTTAAAGGTTGTAGTGAGTCTAGAGTGTTTGGGTGACATTTATGAATTCATTAGGAATGCAAAAAGTTTTCTCACCGTTTATACTAGGAAATAAGATAGGATAACAAGGGCCCTGAAGTTGAAGTGAAGAGTTTCTCATTTCTGGCGTAAGGAACTCAAAATAATCATAGTTCATATCAATCCATGATTTATAGCTTTCTGGATTGCCATGATTGTCAACTCTAGCTTTGCTTTCAACCGACGAAACCCATTAAGGTGAGAATCTTAAAGTTTGTAACTTTATCTGGCTGTGCATTTTACTAATGGAGTTTCTGCAAGTGGAAGCTGTGGTTTTGCCATGGGTGTGTGTAACAATTTATGGATTCCCTTATTTTTGTGTGTGTTTTGGGGGAAAGGGTATTTCTTGCGGTCCAACATTTTTTTACTTAACCTTTACTGTCAAATTTTTGGTTTTTTAATTTGACTAATTGTTCAACTAATATACCACAAAAATCCTATGTTTGTTAGATCTTTTATTATTGCATGTTATTGTCCACTTTCCTACTCTTGTTATTTATTGGTTGCTGAGGAACTGAAAGTCTGAAAGAAGATTTGAAACCTGATTGTATGGTAGCATGAAACATATAATTTTTTTCAAGCGTTTGTTGTTATGGTTGTGTAGATTGTTGTCACTGGTTGGCACTCTAGACTCACTGCAATCTTCTGTAATAGTTGAAGAACGACCCACTAGATTGTTGTAGACGGAGAGAACGAGGATGAGAGGCTTTCCAGAGAGGTGGCGAAGGGCAGCGGAGGTCGCCGAAGGGCGGTGGAGGGCAGCGGGCCTAAGGTGAAAGGTCGAGGCAGAGGTGGTGGTGTCGGGGGTGGAAGTCGAGAAAGGGAGGAGGGTCGTTAGCCAGCTCAGACTATTTTTACTTTAAGGAGATGGATCAAAGCGTACAAAGTTTGAAATAGGGATGAAAAACAAAATCGCTTGATAGTTGAGGGACTAAAAACATATTTAACCCTAAAAAAAGTTATATTCTATAATAACATTTATTAAAATAAGACAATTATTCTTAACACACTTATTAGTAAAATCATATATTTAACTAAAAGATAATGTTAGTTTGTTTCCTTTTCATTTCATTTTTTCTATAATAATATCAAACTAACCACTAGTGTAGTTAAGGGAAACGACAACAGTTATTTTCGCCCATAGACAGCGATTCCTGAACCGAGACATATACAGGTGAGACAAAAAGGGATAGAATTTTGCCTCGATTCAAAGGTAACTGAAGCATTATGTTTTTTCTTTTTTTATTTTTCTTTTTCAAATGACTTTTCGCCTCGGTTCCTTTTGAATCGAGGCAGTATCTTGCAAAAGTCACCATCAGTTGCTACCAAAGGAGGAGCCACTACAATTGTGCTTCTTGAGTTTGTAGCTTTTATTACTTTGAGGTTGAACAAGCCAATACTCTACAGACCTTACAGAGTGTTGTTGCCAACATTTTGGGCGGCCATGTTATGTTTGCCTCCTGCTTTATTGCTTATTCTTGTGATGTGTTTGGCTTCTTCGAGAACTTTCTTTGTGAGTGGAGTTGTAATTCTCTTGGGGTTCATTATGTACCATGTCTTAGTTCAACCCAAAAATAAGAACTGGATTCTATTTAAAGAAGACTCACCTACCTTGCATTCCTCTGGCTGGTAGCAATGCCACTTAGTTGTTTCAGAATTGACTGACCTCGACCAAGAAAATAAGGGTGTTGAGCTTCTTGTGACCTCGCCATTTGCTAGTGGGGAAGAAGAGTTGTGTTTAGTGCACAATGATTCTAAAGTCTAAAACAACATGGCAGGATCTTCTCTTCACATTATTTTTTGCAGCAACCTAAGCATATGATGTGTCTCGCAGCCTTGGACACTGCCCAAGCAGCAAGAACAGGGGCGTGGTTTTTTGTTATGCTAGGGCTTATTAATTCCAATAATCTGTGAAAAACAAATATTAAGGAGTAGAGGTGGGAATCAGTGATAACTAAACTTGGCAGAGGTGGGAATCGGTGATAGTGAGAACATGGGCATGGTACAAGAGGGTCTTCTTCATCCCCATGGTGCGGTCGTCATGGGTCACAGGGCGGTCCTTTCCAGTGGTGTTCCAATAGCCCTTCTCGATGGCGCGGTTGGTCCTGGAACCATTTCCATACTTGCGGTCCATCACATTGAAGAAGTACCATTCCAAGTCCTTGGTCTTCAACTTTGACAGAGCTGAAAAACAAAAATAAGTTAAGAAACACTTTGAATCCTTGGAACCAAACCCTATTGCTAACAATTCGATACCACAAAAAAGGGCAAAATGCTAATGGGGAAGGTCCCATGGCTCGAGCTTGTAGATATCAACCAATGTGATGTGGTCGTACCGGGACAGATTTCCGGTGATCTTGCGCTTCAGGTTCAGGTAGAACACCACCAACTCTTCGTCGGTGCGGTGGAATCAGAAGCCGAGACCCATCCGTGCCATGGATTGGATTTAAGAGAGATGAATCGCTGAGAGAGAAAAAGAGTGAAAGATAATTGGGGATTAGGGCTTTCGTTTGTGATTGGTGAAGAGGGAGACAGTGACAGCGAGAATAGCAGGTGGCGGCGACGTTGACGAACGGCGGAGACGCTAGATGGCGACGCTGGAGACAATGAAGGTGAGAAGAGAGGACGCTCAGCCGCGAGAGGGAGAAGTGGAATAGTGGATTCGCGAGGAAGAAGAAAATTGTTTTCTCGTAAAAGAAACCCTATATGTGTTTGTGGAAGTAAATTAACGATATTACCTCGATTAAGTATACAACCAAGGCAATAACACCCTACCATATCGGTTAAGTTTACAACCGATGCCTATTCCTTTCAGTAGAGCTTTTATGATTCGGTTTTCAGTGAACCGAGATATATAACTTCGTCATATTTACGAAAATATCACTGCGTTTTTATATATTTCAGTTTTGTAAAAACCGAAGCGTATATGACGCGTTAAAAAGGTGTTTTTTGCCGGTGAACATTACATATTTGTTCTTTCTTTTAACATTTTTATCTTAAAAAATTAAAGAAGAATAAAAAAATATAAGTGATTTATAACTTTTGAACTCTATTTTTAGAAAAAAATTAAATATATATATATATATATATATATATAATTTATAACATCATTGCAAATTAATAATAAATTATAATCAATATTAAATTATATGTTATAAATTTTATTTAATAGCATAACAATAAATATGATATGAAAATATTAAAAATTATAATATATTAAGTTATCTAATAAAATATATAATTTTGTATATATATAAATGATATTGTTTTTAAAAATTAATTAAATTTTTAGTAGAATCATATTTTAATTATATTTCTAACTTTGAGAGAGAGAGAGCGCTTCTAAATATTGGAGTTTTTTTTTTAATTTCATTTAAGAGGATCTCTTAAAAGAGAATCGTTTAAAAAATAGATTAGAGTTGGCCTAAAGTGATGCGTCCATAAATTATTATTAGGTAAACGTGGAGATGATCTAATTTATATCTTTATTGTCGTGTTCACATGAAGAGAATGTATTGTTTATGTATTTTTGCGAGCAAAGAAATGAAGTGAATTTTGTGTTTGTTTAAAAAGAAATGAAAAGAAATGCAGAGAACGATTTGAAGGAATTTGTGGGATGAATCACTTTTCAATCACTCATGAATGTGGTGAGATTTGGAGGGATCAAATTTTAAAAGTCTGAATTGCCCCTTTATCTAGACATAATTCCACTTGTAATTATGATGTTAATATATGTGTTGGGTGCGGATGAAGAGAAATAGTGTTGTTTAGGCAAGTATGACAATAGTGTTGTTTAGGCAAGTATTGGTTGTTTTTTACGTTGCAGGGTTGGTGGTAGATGAAAAAGATAAGGTTGATGGCCATATGAAGATGAAGAAGAAAGTGGTTGATGAAGAACACGAGTGTTTGAAGTTGAAGAAGATGAAGAACATGAAACCGTATTCGGAATTACTCCAGGCTAAGCACGCTTAACCATGGAGTTCTTATGAGTCAGGCTACCGAAAAGCAAATGCATTTTGGTGATATGAGTAGTCAAATCAATTCCTTTAAGCTATCCTTCAACTGTATAGTCCCATACCTACACAGTCTCCAGATCCCTCTCATTCCGGTGTATGTTCGATTCGTCCATGTACCCCTTCCACCCGAAACTGCCAAGAGCCGCTCCTTGTCTGTGCCCCCTGCACCATGCCTCTTGCACCGGCGTCACTCCCCGCCCTCGTCAGTGCCCGGATGTCACAGTTCCAACCGTATGAAGACGAATAAAGGAACTTGTATTTGGTTCCCATTTCTTTGTATTCAGTTCCCCCAAATTGTTTAGAAGAGGTGTATCTGATTCCCAAGTGCTTTATTCGATTCCCAGGGTTGTGGTCTCCACGTTTGATGCTTTATTCGGTTCTAAAGTGCGTGTATTCAGTTCCCTTTGAGGAAATTGTGTTGTAAGCTTCGTGGTTGGCGCCATCATGTTTGACGAAGGTGGAGGTTGCAAGGTTGGTGGTGGATGCTCCATTATATGTGATGAAGGTGGAGGATGCAGCCTAGCATTTGGTTCCAAGATTGGTGGTGGAAGCGCCATGATCCGTGATGATGGAGGATGCAACGAGCATCCCATGGTCGTTGAAGCAATCCACGAAGTTGTCTGTGATGGTGGAGGATGCAGCAAGCATCCCATGATCGTTGAAGCAATAGACGAAGTTGGAGGATGTAGATAACATTTGTGTAGGGTAGCGAAGCACATTGTGTCGAGGTATTGAATGATTTCTTACGACTTTTGTTTGTTGATATTTAACATATGTATTATGAAATTTACTACAATATAAATTTTGCAACAATGGCTATGATGAACCACAACTGATAACACTAATGAATTATGATGTTTCTAACCTACCTATAAGCCAAGTTACCAAAATTATGGGTAACTTTATTGTAGTTGGGTGTGGAAATTAATGTGAGAAAAAAAGATTTATCATACTTCATTTTCCATTTTCTACAAAATAACACGTCTATGTTTTTTATAAGATTTTTTATAATCATATAATTATAAAATATGAATAAATTATAATGTTTATGTTATTACATTTCAAAAATAATTTTTTCATTTTACTAAATTAAATTTTTTTACATTTTAAAAAATAATATTTAATAATTAATTTTAATTTTTTTTTTCTTTATAAATATTTTTATAATTAAATATAAAATTAATAATTATCATTTTATATTACATTAATAACTAGAGTTATTTTAATAATATTTAATTTCTATCAATTAAATAATTTTATTTTATTTCTCACATTTTTAAATTTTGAGTCAATTCCTTCCAACTTTACTTTGAAATTTAGACTTCAAATTCACTAAAAGATAAAAAAAAAATCATTAATTTACTCTCAAATATGTTCATATCTATCCACTGACTTTCCCCGATCTTTCCTTCAAAGTGAAATCCGGTGTAAACAAAGGAGTAGAAAGAAAAGAAAGGGAAAGAGAGATTCTGAAATGACTGTATGAATGTAAGCATACGAAGTTGCCCCGAATTTCTCTTCCCACAGTCTTCCTTTCTGTCCCATCTACCTGTGTACTCCGACTGGAAGAGAGGAAAACCAAAACCCAAATTCCACTTCCCTCTATGCAACATGGCATATGGAAGCAACGGCAAGCGTGGCTCAACGAACAGCAATAACTCTACCCAAATCGACAACCAGAGAGGTAATACCCATCACATCGTGAGTGTCTCCACCCCTTCTGTTACCACCACCACCACCTCCTTTTCCCTCCCTAACAACCCACACCCCACTCCAAATCACAGCCCCCAATTCTCTGCAATAGCTCAGTCCTTCAACAACTCCGAAGATGGGTCTCAAGATTTTAGCCGGGCCAAGATCAAGAGCCCTGTAACTGGAAATTCCTTCAACAACCTCGGATCAGGCTCCCAAACTTTCAGAGATGCAGAGATTCGTTGTGTCAAGGAATCTAGCAAACAGAGTAGATCTATTTTCTCCTTGAAACAAGACCGTGTGCCCCACGGCGGAACTCTCCACTCCTTCAATAATAACGGTAAGGGATCCCAGTGTTTCGACGGTTTCAAGCTCAACTGACCACTTGTGAGTTTCCAATGTATCCATTTAAAGTTTCAGACTTTTAATTCAAAACTTCTATTGCAGCAGTTGGAAAAGATAGACTCCGATACTAATTTTATTTGCATATCGGTTAAAGATAGAACCAGTAAAAGGGATAACTTGTTAGATTTTATGCTTATGTTATTTGCATATTGGTGAAGGAGAGATGGAACGAATAAGAGAGCTAGCCTGTTTGATTCTATGCTTAAAATACAGGTTTCTACCTAACATTTATGATAACATTTATGAGAAGGAAAAAGGTCTTTTGTATCATTTTACTACCATTTAATTGTTTTTATAAAGATAAAATAGTCTTAACGAAAATTAATTTTTATAATTTTTATAAAGAGTGTGGTGTTAAAATACCGGTACTATGAGATACTTATGCAACACATTGAACTAGGGTTTTTATTTTTATTATCTCTATTTTAATATTTATAATTTATATTCATTTTATTTTAATTATATTATATTTTAATTTTATAATAAATTTAAATATTTTTAATTTAGTTTGCATTATATATAATTAAAAAATTTATATTATTTGTTATTTTATTTGATTGTTAACTACTTAAATGATTAATAATTAAAAACATTTAATATTTATAATTAGATTTAATAAAAATTTAATTAAGAATATCAATATAAGAAAATTAAAAGACACTAAATCTATAAATATTAAATTTTAATTGATGAAATAAAGTACCTGTCTCACCACATTTGGATAAGAATCTCGATATGTTATAACAACGAAACATTTTGACAACGGACATGTGTCAAAATGTTATTGGATCATTTAAAATAATATTTCTTTTGAAAAAGTTGTCGTGCAAGACGACTGAGAATTTGTTTCTGAAAATACTCCTCCCACTTCATATCTTTTCATTTTCATTATCCTTGTAGGTCATACAATTCATTGTAATCGATTACAGTGATCTTGTAAATAATTACAAGTATAAAACTTTGGTTTTGTACAAAAACTTGTAGTGCAGTACCTAGCTATGAGAATGTCACTCCCAAAAACAATTTAAGTATTTTTTTTTTCATATTTCTTCAATGGATGAGACTTCTTTTTAGTGTTTATGTGAGTGGGGCTTGAAAACTAAGGTTTGGGCAGTCCATGTTGGAGGAAAGACCTAATGTTGGTGTGATGACCAAGTTAGGTGAAGTCCTCAAACAAGTGTAGGCCATACAGTCCCTTGTAATCGATTATAATGACCCTGTAAATGATTATACGTACAAAAATTTGGTTTTGTACAAAAACTTGTACTACAGTACCCAACTGTGAGAACGTCACTACCCAAAGGCAATTTGAGTGAGATAACATGTTGTCAACTTTGACCTTTGCGACTATTTTAATCATAACTTTTCTCATAGACCTCCAAATGATGTGATTCTTTTTTATTGGAAAATAGACTCAAAACTCTTTACAATGACTACTAATTTGTGATTTTTGGAGATCTGAATAAGTGTAGTTAATTCCTTAAAGTTATCGTTTTATACATTCATGCCACCTTTGACCTTGTTTTTATCATAATTTTCTTCATCGAACTCCAAATGAGTTGATTCTTGTTTTGTTGGAATGTATTCAAAAATATTTCAAATGACTACTAACTCAATTTTTAGACCACTTTAGTACATGCAGTTAATTTCCCAAAAATAACGTTTTTCTAA
Source organism: Vigna umbellata (assembly GCF_029865625.1). NCBI lineage: Eukaryota > Viridiplantae > Streptophyta > Magnoliopsida > Fabales > Fabaceae > Vigna > Vigna umbellata. The sequence continues at coordinate 58,798,746 of NC_142165.1, read as the reverse complement.
GCTTTCCAAATGAGTTTCCTTTCAACGTTTTCTTATATGCTTGATTGATTTAAGTATTTCCACCACTTATTGTGGAAGACTTATGTATTAAGCATAAGAAATTGGTAAAATCTTAAGTTAAACATTGATGAAGAAAACTTTCAATACTCATAAAGCAATTGAGTCTTAAAAACCTTACAATATTTATGAAGCAATTTAGTAATCATAATGTTCCTAATCAAAGTAAATAACATTATACTATCAAATCTAACTACGAGGTTGTTCATCAAAGTGACTGCATAAGTAATTCAGTTGTCCCTCAATATTTCCAACTCGAGTGAAAAATTTCTTTCGATGGAGAGGAAGACCCTTGGGAGTGAAAGTAATGCTCCAGACAAAGTAAAAATGGTGGAGAGAGATGAAGAGTAAAATGCACCAACCTGAAAATAGGGATACACAATGGCGAAATTTCTTTCGATGGACAAAAAGACCTGCGAGAGTGAAAGCAATGTTACACAGAAAGTGAAAATGATGGAGAGAGACGAAGAAGACGGAAATGAAAATGGTGAAGAGAAAGGAAGTCTCAAACGAAACCGCGAAATGAAGAAGAGAATCTCAAATGTCTTTCCAAAAATACCCTCACAACAAAATGCACCTTGTTAATAAAATATTACAAACCAACCAATAAGAAAATTAAGGTTAGGGTTAAATGTGCTATTCTTTGTCATAAGCTCATGTTAATCATAAAATTCATTAAAAAGATGAAATAACATAATACAAAGTATCAAATCACATTAAACTTGTTATAAGATTACATTAAATTCATTATAAAATTTACACGATATTATAGGCAAATTATAATTATTATAAAAAAAATTAAATAAATATATAGAAGTAGAATATTAAATTATTTATATTGTTCTCTAAACTAAATTAGTTAATTTATTGGTAGAATAATTTGTTTTACAAAAAAATGAGAAACTTTAAATTGTATACAAAAATACAAACACTGATGTCATCCTTTTCTAAGCTCAAAGGAATCACTCATTGATTAAATAAACCACGATAGACTAAAGAATAATCATTTTTCAATCAAATCTTTAAAAGTAATTCTTTCAAGGATGCTTAAATCATAAATGGACTTATAAACTCAGTATAAATAAAATTTGTATTCCTAAAAAAATTGAAAAACTATGGACGTATTTATTCCAACTTATTATAGAAAACACTAGCACACATGAAGCCAAAACAAGACAATACCTAACTCTACCATTAATATTCACCTTAAGTTAATTAGCATATGGAACTTGCCATATATAAATAAAATTACTCAATCTTTCATAGTTTGAATATTGAAAAATTCCAACACCAAAAGTCAAAGATAATATTACTCATGCTTTTTAGATTTATTTTCTGTCACACTCACAAACTCTTTAATTTGAAAATAGTTAAAGAAAACACAATTGGATCGTAAAATCTACTATAATTTCTCTTCCTCCAAATAATTTGATTAACTACAATAATGATAGTTACTTTAAGCAAAGGGCTATTTGAAGATTTCATAAATTGAACAACCAAATAAAAAAAATGAAAATCTTGAAAAACTTCCTTCAACCATTCCCATAACCATATAACAATAAATTAATGAAAGAACAAGTGGGAGAAAGATTCAATATTATTACTCCACAAAAAACACATAGAACATAAAATCACTTTTTTTTTAACCTTCAAATCAATAAATAAGTAATACTTTTTTTGCGGTTTTTTAAGAAAGCACATCTTCCTCCTTATTAACAGTTAAAAAGAAATCACATAAGATAACAATAAAAGAAAAAAAGTTTCAATGAATATTTGTTTAAGCCCAACTAACATCAAAGTATGATTTTACTATGTCTGAATAAGAAATTCTAGCTAATTTAGTTATACAAACATCATAACATCAACTATTTCTAAAAATTAATATAATCATTCTAATGTCGAAAAAAAATTATCCAAAATAAGATTATATAAATATTTGAAACAATGTCAAATTAATAAAAATTTAAAGAAAATATAAATTTGTTACTTAGACTTAATAAATCAAATTATATTAAATATTATATTTATTTTTAGATATTTTTATCAATTTTTTTAATATATTTCTTTTGTTAAATATTTTTATCTTTTTTAGTTATTCTTATTTATTTATTTTCTTAAGTTGTGCTTAATTTCTTTCTTTGGCCTCATAAATACTTGACATGCATTAACTAATCTTTGGCCTCAAAGGTGACCGACCTTCCTTGGCCTCATAGGTGCTCGCCTTTCCTTGACATCATATATACTCCAATTTCCTTGTCATGACAGGTACATGACTTTCCTTAGCCAAACATGTGCTCTGTCTTTCTTGACCTCATAGGTGCTCATACTTCATTGGTTTCACTAGTACTCAACATTCCTTGACTTCACAAGTCCTTGTCTTCCTTGCCCTCACAAGTATTCATCCTTCCTAGGCCTCAAAGGTGCTAGGCTAAACTTTGGCTCATAAGTGTTTGGCCTTTCTTGGGCCATAGGTGCTTGTCCTTCCTTGTCCTTACAGGTGGTCAACCTTCCTTGGCCTCCTACGTGCTCGATTTTCTTGACCTCATAAGCGTTCGACTAATCTTTAACCCAAAGATGCTTGACCTTCCTTAGTCTTATAGATATTTGGTCTTTCTTGAGTATCAATATTTCGCCTCACATATACTTGTTCATATATATATATATATATATATATATATATATATATATATATATATATATATATATGAATCGGTTTGATAAAATAGAATTGTCAAGAAAATGATCCATGTGAAAACAAAGAAAGTGGGAGAAATACGTGATTATATGGATTGCTAAAATTCAAAATGATTGTACCCAATGTCGGCCACTAAAGCTTTAATAAATTATTTGGCTCTCGACGTTCACCATGGCGGAGCTTTCTTAATCTTGGCTCCTCAATTTTCATAATATAAATTAATATATAAAATATTTTTTAATTTTAGTATAGTTTATATATTTGATTCTCAAGTTTTTAGATACCTATAAGTCATTTTGACATCCCAAAAGAAGGTTAAGATCGTCATTTACTTACATAATCTTCATTTATTTTTAAATATGGATATTGAACCTTGGATAATGTGCATTACGAAAATTATAAATAGCTATTGGATCTACTATATGCACCTAGCACCGTTTATATTTGACCTCAAGAGAAACGTGTCAGGAATGACTGACCAGACATCAGAGTTTTGTCGTTGATGCTTTGTGACCTGTACTTGCAAATTTCCTTGAAACATACCTTTGCTTTTATAGGATATTTATCCGAGGTTTGGAGAAAGTTTCGGCATAGATAACGCAACTTTCATAAGAAAATTTGAATTTACTTTTCGTCTTTGTAACTTCTTTGTAACTTTACAAATGCAATTTTTAGTCCTATAAAAATTGTATTATATCTATTTAGGTTAAATATGGTTTTAGTTCCTAAACTATTGGTCATTTCTGGTTTTTTATCCTGTTTCAAAGTAAAATACAATTTTGTTCAAATATAAACAGTGTTTAGTTTTCGAGGACTAAAACGAACGTTTCGAAAAGAATGAGAACCAAATTGTACTTTACTTTGAAAGAGGGACGAAAACCAGAAACGACCAATAGTTTAGGGACTAAAAACATATCTAACCCTATCTATTTCATCATTCAACTTTTAAATTAAATAATATTAAATTTTATTGTTAATATACTACTATTTTTTCTCACACACAATGAAGGGTGTCACACACTTAATAATTGATTACCACTAGTGTAGAAATAACGTTTAACGTCACATGTTTAGCGTCTAATGTAAGAAAATCTAACATAAAAATGATCGGTAACAACTTTGTAAATAAAATATCATTATAGACGTTGAGGTCCTTGACATCAAATATGGATAAGGCATTGACTTTCTCAACGTAAGACGTTAAATGGTTTGCACCTAGAACTGAAAAATCACTATTTTATTGACTTTGGGTGTAGGTTATAAGTCCCTCGATGTCTAATTTGAAATAAACGTCAGCTTCCCCTTCCCACAAATGTAAAAAAGGTGCAAAATTACCTCATTTGGGTGTCAATATTAATTTTTTTTACCACTTATGCATCGGCCCCTTCCCTAGACATAAAAAAGGTGCACAATTACCTCATTTTGGGCGTCAATATTAATTTCTTTAACCACTTAGACGTCGGTTGGAAAGGGGACCTAACATCTTAGAGCAATTTGACGTCGGTTGGGAGGAGGGATGACGTCAAATACCTTACATTTACACCTACTCCAGAACGCGAGCACCTGTTACGCGTTTTCTCTCTTGCTGTGTTCATCTTCTTCCTCTACTTTCTCTCGTTCGCCATTAAGGTGGTTAGTTTTCTTCCACTTTGCATCGTTTAAAATCATTTTTCACGGATTATATTACGTTTGGAACCACTATCTTTCATTTACACCGATTAAAATTCGTTTTCATTGACTTTTAGTACAGTTATTGTGCCTGAGTTCTTGGATATCGACGACGACGCTTTCCCTTTTCATTACTTGTGTTCATTCTGCATTGTTTATGCCCATTCTCTTTCGGTGATTTCCATTTTCAACCCTTCAAGAAGATTAGTATTTTGGATTGCTTTATAGATTGTTTAGTATTATAATGACTTGAAACGCATAATTTTGTGATGTGCTAGGAACATTATCTGTATTTCAGGTGTGATTTTATTGTAAAAATAAATTTATTTCTTTAAAAAAAATCAAATAAGACGTCGATTAGTGTCAAAACTGTTCGACGTCAAATTGATGTCTACCAATAAGACATTGGTGCTCTATTGGATGTTGAATGTCCAAAATAACAGACGTTAAAGGTCGTTTTTGCAGTGGTGTATGGTTTTATTAAAATCAAAACCATCTAATGATACGATAAGTATTATTTTGTGCAAGACAAATTTATAAATTAGAAAAAATACCATGGACCTTATAATTAAAACGTTATATGGACTTTACTAATAAAAACTTAAAAGTTAAATTCTCTCATTTGGATAAATGATTTTGTCTGTTTAAATATTTAATTAGTTATGAAAAAGAAGAGGCAAGAAAAGAGTGGTGTAACTTTGGTTGGGTTAAATTATCAATACAAGAACAATAAGATAGATCTTTCTAAAAGGTGATATTCAGTTAGTTCTTTCATGACTGCATGAGACTCTTTATTTGGTAGATAAAATTGTTGGAATAAACTTAAATTAAGAAAAGGGTGTTTATGTAATTTTTCTTTGTTTTTATTTTAAATTGAAGAGTGGTAGAGAATATGTTGATTTGCATTTTTAGTTTTTATTTTATTAGGATAAATAAAAAATCTGATTTGATTTGTGAAGATTTTAGCTTTTATTCCCGTAATATTGTAAGTGTCATGACTGTTGAGATTGTTGATAGGGGAACACTAGTTTAGTTGAACCCACAATCTCAGTGATATCTGAGTTTTTGATGATGACAATACATAATTAATAAAACACATGTATTTGGTGTTACATGCTCTATGCTTAGATGTTATATGCGTTTTTGAGAACATGATTGTGTTGTTTATGTTGTTCATTGCATTTCACTGTGTTATATATGTGATTTTATACATGAATGCATGACACATGTTTTTGGAAAAGAAAAACCACAAGTAGTTTTGTTGAACTTAAATTGTGTGACAAAACAACAGTTTTAAGTCGATTTCATTATGGGATGACTCGATTAAAACTCGTGTCTTTGCACAAACTTTTTCAAGTGTGTTGTGAGAGTTTTTCAAAGAGAAAAGTTTTCAACAATGTTTTACTCTGTTATAAAGTCGATTACATGCGTGTTGTATTCGATTGAGTTTGTTATGTTTTGAATAACTGTTAATGCTTGATATAACTGTCACAAAGACTATATTTTTAAATATGTTGACCAAACATTAAATGAAATTCGACTGCATTAATTGTACATTCAATTAACTACATTGATTGCTGATAATTGCAATAACAAAATTGCTATATTCGAATACATTAGTAGCTTAGTCGATTAAAATGCGTTAAGGTTGTGTTTATCTATAAATTGACGTGAATTTGATTTTTGTAAGAACTTTTGTGAATCTAACAATTTGTGATATCTTTTGCAGAAAGTGCATTCTTAAAGAAAGAGAGAAAGAGCTCCCAGAAAAAAGAAGTGACCGTGGTGATCATGTACTTGTGAATTCTTGAAGAGTAAGTTAATTGCACGTACAAAGGCTGATCATATCTGCATATTGGGTGTAACTGAGAGATCAGAGGCTACAATCTTGTGAAGATTGGACTGAGGTTTCCTGTTGTGATTATAGGAAGAAGAGCGTGTTGCATTCTTGACTTTGAGGGTGACTCAAAGGGTTTGGACTTCAGCAGAGGGGATTCTTGTTGCTAGTGTGTTTGTATACTGCCTATATTTTGATTAGAGGGTTAGATAGGTGTTTTATATTTTTGACGTGAGGTTGCTATAAAAGCCTTGTTATAAAAACTTTGATCATTATAGTGCATTGGCTTTCTGTGGTTGGAAGTACACTGGATGTAGGCTTGGCCGAACCAGTATAAAAACTCAGTGTTTGATCTTTCTATCCCTACACTCTTTTATTCAGTCGACTTCTTACTGTACTCTATCGATTTAATTTTCGTTGCATAAACAAGTCTTTTGCCTTGCGTTTCAAGAAAGTTATAAAGGCATTACTTTTGGTGAAAAAGATTTTGAAAGTTTTAAACTTTATACTTAACCAATTCACCCCTCCTATTGGTGTGAGAAATTGAGCCATTCTTTTTTAACAATTGGCACCAGAGTTGGTTTTCATAAAATATTTGAAAAACTAGTCGATTACTGTTTGCATAAATAGAAAGTGGAATGTAGGTGTATCTAGATCCATGGCTTATAGGGAAAAAGTCATTGCTTCAGACCATATTGATGGGTCTTTCAAAGAGCAATATTTAAGGATCTATGATTATGCGAATGAGCTCCTAACTCATAATCCTAGATCCATAGTGAAGGTGAAAGTTGAAGAGAATGAGGGTAAACATATTTTCAGGAGGTTTTATGTTTATCTGAAGGCCTGCAAGTCTATTCATCTATGTTTTCATATTTGACACAATTTTTTCTAGTTTTTCTTCTCTTCAACTAAGACAAACACATTAGGATTGGCTCTTTAAAAGCCCATGTGTAGTAAGGTGGAATCTAGTCGTCAATAGTTTCTCACTATTGAATGACTAGTCCTATCAACAGTTTTGCATACCTCATAATTTCCACATCATTATATTTGTCACAAAATCACAAGATTTTGCACAAAAAAATTAGGATATACTATTTGATTTCCATGTCTATTAGCCTACCTATAGAAACATAAAAAAATACTTAATTTATGAAATTGAGCTTTCAATTGGTGATTATACATTAAGTCAACATGATAAGATTCAAGAACCTTTAAGGCTTTTTTTTTTATTGGGTGGGTAATGGATGAAAACCTAGAGGCCAATAATGGTTGTGTTGTCCTTGCACTCTGCGGAGTTACTAACATTCTCCACCAACTTTACCAAGCTCTACACTTCCTTTGCCAACATTGCCAAGCTCCTCCAAAGTGACCTCATTATTGACCAAGCTATTATTGTCCATAATCGAGCTTTACACGTCCTTTTTTGGACTATATGAGCTCTCCAACCTCTCTATCATGTTTTCTACATTCTCTAGGCATCTCAATATGTTGGCCAAACTTGCCTTACACTTCTCTAAGTTATGTAGTCGTTAAACCAAGGAAGTCAAGCTCTCCAATTGCTCGTATGAGCTTTCTTAATGCTTTCCTAGCTCGACAGGCTCTCCAACTACTCATCGCCCGATGATAGGCGGGGACCAAGCACCATGACACACCAAGGTCCCATTACTTGAGGCATGGTAAAAAAACTCCAACAAGACCTTGAAGATTCCCCTCTAGAAGGTCAAGTGCTTTTTGCATGATTTGAGAATCTCTGCTGATGCAATTTCCAGCCATGTTCTCTGTAGCCAAGAGTAATTCCCTTGCTTCCCCATTCACCCCTATAGCTTCCTTCCTTGATGGATGGTCGTCTAAGCTATAGCCACTTCACTTAAGCACTTCACCCACTCCAAACAACCAACAAACAACACCTTCTCCACTACTAGTTTTCAACCACTTCCACTGATCCAGATTTCATGAAGGTTTTGTTGGTTTCTACACCTGGACGAAGCTATCACTTGATCTCCCAACGAACAATGTCAAGCTCTCGATCCACAATGTTGGGTTCCCCACACTACTCGGCTCTGTTGTTGTTCTCTCCTTACTATTCAACGAGCTTGCTGAGTTCTCCTTGTTCTCGTCTTTTGGCCTCTTGCTTAGATTCAACTCGACATCAATCAACTCGACATCAACTAGCTCAACACTAAACCAAAAACAACTCGACACATCCTTGAAACAACTAGAATTGAGCTCGACAACCCGGTCTTGCAGCTCGGCGATCAGGCCTTGTAGCTCCGCAACACTGCATCCAAGCTCTTTCAGCTTAGAAACCCGAAAGTTGGGCTCACACTTGGAAGCTCAATGTTTGGGCTTCTTTCCATCATCAAAATTTCTATTCTTCAACTACTTCTTTAGTAAGAAGATATGTCTTCTCCTTTCTCTTATCTCGTCAATATTTTGCAATGTGACTAGCCTTACCATAATAGTAACATTTGATTTATTTGTAGACATTTGCATAGTGGTTGTGCTTGCCACACTTATAACAATCAATGTTAAAATTACTTGATCGACCTCCTTGGTCTTTCCATTTTCCACGACCATGCCAGTTTTGTAGACTAGTTTTCTCTTCGTCGTCTTCAACATCTCCTTGGCCACAACCTCTTCATCCACACGGCCTCTTCCTTTAGGACCACCTCGACCTCAAGTGTTTAAGCACCTCCCTTTAGGTCAAGCTTGACCTAAAGTACTTCATCGAGTGGCTCAAACATCGTCCTTCTTTGTTGCTCATGTGCTTTCCAAGACCCATCAAGCTCTTCAACCAAGAGAATGGTGAAGTCCTTGGACTCCTCAATGGCATACACAATATTCTCGAAGTCTTTAGTCAATAACCTAAGGATCTTCTCCACAATCTAGTTGGTAGGAAACTCCTCTCCAATTTTTTCAGTTGATTCAATACCGCCTCTACCCGAGATATATACTCGACCACTCGTTCTCTTCCCTCCATTTTCAGACTTTCAAACTCGTTTCTAAAAGTTTAAGTTTAACTTGCAAGCACAGTTATCACCTTTGTAAAGTTTCCCAAAAGTTTGCACTCTTTGTTTGAAGAGTTTGCATTCATTATCTTCTCAAAGCTAGATTAGTCAAAAGCTCGGTACAACATGTACAAAGCTAATTGATCCTTCGCACGTGATTTTTTTAATGTCTCAACTAAAGCCATTGTCTACTCTTCATCTTTCATTGATTCTTAGTAGTTATTCGCAACAACATCCCACATGCCTTGGGATCTAAGAAGGGCTCTCATCTACATACTTTAGTTGAAAAAGTTGACTTTCTTTGTCACTTGAGGTAGGAACATACTATTTTCTAGGTTAGCTACACTACAAAAAAGAAGGGCATCATCGAAGGCCACAAGCCCTCGGAAACAGCCCAAAATCGTCGGTAGAAGGCATTTCCAGACGACTTATCGACGGCCGAAAAGCCCTCGGTAAATCCCTTGTCACTAACATTTACCGAGGGCTTCCGCCCTTCGGTAATTTTCGAAGGGCAGAAGCCTTCGGTAATTACCGAAGGGCAAAAGCCTTCGGTAATAACCGAACATGGGTATTTACCGAAGGGCAAAAGCCTTCGGTAAGTTCGAGGGAGATGTAAGACACATTTGTATTTATTATGAAACCAACAACATAAATAGACCTGCATAGCAATTTTCAATTCAACTTGCAATCTCATTTTCTAGTTTTGACCAAGTCTTGTGCAATGTGTTGCAGTGTTATTTCTGTCTTCTTGTGTTCAATCTGTTCCAACAATGGTTATTCTTTTAATCTGTGTTTAGGTGCATATGTAGCAATATATCAATCTTAAAAGGCAATGAGATAATGTCTGGCCTGGATGATATGAGCTAAAGCATCCAAAATTATGATTCTGTTTTACACAATTCTGCACAATCTTTTCAAATCTGGTGCATGCTCTTTAATCTGTTTCAGACTAGATTTCTTGCTTCTAAAGCTTTGTGCAAGTTTATTTGGTGTTGTTAAGCATTGCTAGAAGTGTACAAACTCATATTAATCTCAGAAAAGCAAAATGTGTGGTTGAGTTCATAAAACTGGTTTCAAATTCTGCATCAGAATTCACTTCTAGATTGATTATCAACATACTGTTTCAGCCAGTTTTGTTGTATCTAAAACTGAAGACAAGTTTCGTTTATGATTTTAAGCATGATTCAAGTGATAGTAACTTCAATCAATCACAGATTTTCAAAATGAGTAGTTGAGTTCATTCAAAATTCACTAAACCAGTGCTGTCACAGTTTTTCCCAAGCTTTTTGCACCGTGGTTATAGTCTTTGTGTGGTTTTAGGTCATTTTAAATCTTCTAGCTAATATCCTGCAGTTAGATCTAGTGTTTAGGCATTCTTTGAGTCTTTGTTTGAACCAGCCAGCTTTACATCTATTGTTTTATTAAATCTGCAAAAGTTTTCAATGCATTTTTCGGCATTTTGAGCAACTACTGCTGTCATATGAAGCCACTGGCTGTGTCTATGCATTCTAACCAATTGAGCAAGTGTATGTGTTCATTTGAAACTTGTTTTCTTGCATATATATGGGATGAACAAGTGGTTGAAATATGTGAGACCCTAGGTGCATGTTGGAGGGACATGGTCCTGGCCTATGATTTTTGGGTGGAAGTTAAATGAGAAAGGAAGGAGCATGGTGGGGGGGGGGGGGGGGGATGGTCCTGGCAGGAGCAGAATGAAGAAATAAATAAAAGGCAAAGATGAGAAGAAGTGTACAATACACATTCTTGTTGTTGTTGGCAACCCTAAAGCATGTACTTTATCTCCTTTTTCATTAGGTTTGTTATCAATTGTTATAGTTTTTTAAATTAGAGAACACAAAAGTGTGTTCAATGTATAGGCTTTTACACAGATCAATCAACAACAAACTAAAATAAAGCATCTACATAAGTTTCCATGCTCAATTTGCAGAATTTAATTCTCATGAAGGCTATAATAAGCAAAACAAATAATTCATACATGCTCAAATTTCTCAAACTGTGAAATTTATAAAACAAATTCAATACTCACCTCTTTAGTAGACTTTTCTAGGTGGGCTATAGGTTTGATAACTTTGTATTTACAAGGAAATAAAATTGCAAGATGTTCAGCCATGGTCTAAATGCCAAACAGAACTTATGTCAAAAGTACACAACAACAACTCTAGATCAAAACTAACTACTTTAGCAACTTTGTTTGATGAATTGAAACATGATAAAACTCAAATTTAACTCAAAACCAAACTGCTACTCAAAATCACCTTTCTACTTCCCAAAATTGACTCATAATTGGTGGTTTTGGAAGTGATTTTGTGCCTAAGCTATTCTGACACTTTGGTAATCATTTCAACAATTTTAATTCATCAAAATACACTCGTTTGAACTCTAATTACGCACAAAATAGATCAACAACTCAGATTCAATTTGCAAGTTTCAAGAATGTCTTAAATATGATGGTTTGACATATTCAGTTGCATACAGGTGATTCTAACTTTATATGAATGGTTCTAACAGCTTTAATACATCAATTTGGACTTGTTTAAACTTCCAAACACCACAGAATCACAGCAGAACGAAAAATGAAAAGTAATCACCCTTTTAGTACACTTTTTTAGGTTCTAGGTAATCAAACTTTGAGTTTTAGGTAGTTGTTTGCTTTTTAGTTGTTTCCTAGCTTCATTTGACTATTTTAGACTTGTTAGGATATTAACATTAGTTATTGTTAGTCTACTTTAGGTGAATTGCCACTTTCTCAGCCTTTTACTTGACTTTTTAAGGTTTCAAGTACCCAAACTGTGAGATTTAGCTACTTCATATAATTTGACATGTTTCTTAACTTCATTTAACAACTTTAAACTTGTTAGGATTAGTAGAACACACAGTCTTATGCTAATTTAGGTGAGTCCCCAATTTCTCACCTATTTAATTCACTTTTGTAGGTTTTAAGTGCTCCAATTTTCAGTTTTAGGTACACTACCAATTTCACTTCTTTCTTACCTTCATTTAAGTAGTTTAAAAAGTTGTTAGAATATGAAGATTACACATTCTAAGGTTACTTTAGGTGAATTTCGAATTTATCACCTATTTAGTACATTTTTTTATGTTTTAAGTGCCAAATTTAGAGATTTGAGTAGTGATTTTTAGAAGTTGTCTTAGGAATAAAAACTTCACTCAATTCTTTGTCATTTCTATTCTATTATAACTGGTGTAGATACTTTTAGGTCTCTAAAACAGAATGCACATTTGCATCCTAATCCATTTCACCCTATTCTAGTGTAACTTGAGGTGCTCAATAGTCAAATTTGATTTTCATCTTATTTTCGATTTGTGACTTCATTTTTATCTATTTTTTTTATGTTTTAAAAGTTTTCTATATAGTTATTTGACAGTTTCAATTAGTACTTTAATAAAATCTTCATTCTTAGCACTTTTACCCTATTATACTTACTACTTTAGGTTCTAGGTTGTCATAATTTTAGTTTTAGGTACTTTTTGTAGTGTGAGTTTTTTATTACCTAGGTGTTACCCTTCTAAACTTTTTAGGATAGTTTATTTCTAGTTTAGGCTAGTTTAGTGCACTTTGCAAATTTTTAGCATTCTAGTTCCAATTTTAGAGGTTTAAGTAGTGATTTTTAAAACTTGTCTTAGGAATAACTTCTTCACTCAATTATTTGTTATTTCTATTCCATTACAACTTTTGTGGATAGTTTTAGGTCTCTACAACAGAATGAACATTTTCAGTGTTAGAATTTCACCCTATTCTAGTATAATTTTAGGTGCTCAATAGTTAAATTTTTATTTTGTTCTTATTTTCGAATTGTGACTTCATTTTAGTCTCTTTTATGTTTTAAAAGTTGTCTATATAGTTATTTTACAGTTTCAATTGGTACTTTAATATAATTTTCATTCTTACCACTTTTACCCTATTATTCTTACTAGTTTAACTTCTGGGTTGTTTTATTTATTGTACATTATCCAGAGACATGTTTTTATTTTGACATTATCTAGAGACATGCTTTTATTTTGACTCTATCTTCTTAGAAATGCATCTCTATATCACTTCTTCCTCACTTCTCATTACAACCATCTCCTAAATATAGCTAACTTATGAGCATATTCTATACTTCTATCACCCAAGTACAAAACCCAATGAGAAAATAAATGCTTCTCCATACACAGATGTCACAGACCTCTAGGCTTGGTTTGGACAAGAAGTAACATGTGTAGTGTTTGGAGAATATAATGAACAAAAAATTTAAGGCAAAAGTGTATCGAGAAGCATGTAAGAGAGAGTGAAAGCAACCTCTAATGCCAGAGGTAGAAACAGATAAAATGCAACAATCACTCCAAAATAAGGCCAAATGCACCAAATTCTTACACAAGTTCAAATGCACCAAATTCAGAAATTAAAAAATGCAGCACTGAAACAACAACTTGTATATCAAAAATGCCAAAAATTTGGTGGTTTAAAGAGTGAAAAAGCATAGGCAGCTAAGACTCGTAGTTTCTTTGCATCATTAGGTTGAAATCACTAAAACTAACTTGTTTGCACAACAAATGAATGCAGAAATGTAATATTCCAGAATTTGACTTAGCCAACCCCTATATTTCCCAAATTAAGCAACTCCACCACCCAAAATTTTACTCAAAGATTCAAATAGCTTTTGAACACCTAACTGGACTCAGGAACAACAATTAAAACATCAACAAGACACTAAAAGATTAATGTAAGATGTTCAACAATGATCTATAAGCCAAACTAGATTTAAAACAATAGTTTCAAATGTTGTTCTAGCTATTTGAGATCAAACACAACAACTATTTTGATGTGCTAGGATCATAGTGGAGCATTCAAGATCAAAGGAAAGTGGTATTGAACAATCAAGGCAATGTGCAAAACATCAATCAACCATCTAATTGCACTCTAATTGACCATTCTAGCCTCATGAAGAACAAAACACCACACTTAATCTTTGTTTCAGTGAATTTCAAGTTCAGACCACACCTCTTTCATTTGGAATGGAAGTGAATTAGGGGTTTTCATTATACATTTGCACACAGTTAATTCACACAGTTCATTCACAACTTCAAAGCACACCTCTTACCTCGTCACAGACTCCCTACATTGGCCTCGCCTTGCGACAGTGGAAGCCCTGGTCACGCCACCACAACACCGTAGTCACGCCACCACAGCACCGTCGCCACACCGCCACCGCACCGCCACAGAACCCCAAATTGGCACAAACGACCAACCACCACAACCCACAAGGCAGCGTCACCGAACCTAGCACCCAACCCCCAAACCGTTGTCAATGAACCAACCAAGCAACGGAGACGAGAGCACCACAAGATTTTGGAGACGACAACAACACCGTTAATTCATGGCACGAGCACAATGGGGAAGGAAAGGGAAGGGGAGCTGGAGACGAGGGCAAAGGGGAGGGAAATTGGGGAAAATCTGAGTATATGGGAACGAATACCCAATTCGAGAACTTAAACTACTGTGGACATTACCGAAGGCCAAAGACCCTCGGTATGTTATGTCACCAGCTCATGACCGTCGATAAATAACTTAATGAGAGCCGTCGGGAAAGCCTTCGGTAAATGACCGTTACCGAAGGACTGAAGACCGTCGGTAATATCCCTTCGGTAATCAGCACATTTCCTGTAGTGCTATATCTTTCTCACTATCTTTTTCTCATTTGAACACTCTGGCTATGTCAACTCTTATACTAATTTGTTAAAAAATTACACTTGAACTCACTTAAATATTTTGAATATGCTTCTCATGTATTTTCATTTCACACACTAGTACAATAAAGAGAAAAGGCACCGGTTATTCGTGCTTATAGGCATCAGTTCTACTACCGAGGCATATGTAGGCGAGGTAAAAAGGGTAAGCTTTATGACTCGGTTACGGATCGAAATAAAACGAGATAGGAATATGCCTCGGTTCTTAGATAACCGAGGCAGTAGCGTGTTTTTTTTTATTTGTTCAAACTTTAGGACTGAGTTCATCATGCCAAACAAAACAAGATTTCCCAGCTCAAGAATCTAAAACAAACAAAAGAAAATCATAACTGGAATCAAACAAGACACAATATTACAACAATGTTAAACCATTGACATAAACAAGTTGGTTCTCTGTTTTTGTCTAGAGAAGCAGCAATTCGAGGAACAATATACATATAAACAACCAATGTCAAAATTACAACCCACAAAACCAAAGTGATAATAGCAACAACTAATGAGAAGAAACTCAGAAGCAGAGATGAAGCAACACGGTCCCACCATAAACATGCCTCAAGTGATGATTGGAAGAAGGCCTTTATTGTGCGTCTAAAGTATTGTGCCAACAATGACCAAGAAGGAGTACAGAACATCGATCCAAACCAGAGAAACCCACTTGCTTGTGTCTTCAAATATCAGAAAAGATGCTGCAGAGAAAGCCACAACCATATCAACAACAGAGATTATTAGCAAAGCAGGTCCAAAAGTCAAGCTGGGATGTAATGATATGACAAATTCACTTTCTGCGAATCTTGAAGAAGTGAAATTTGACAAGAAAAAGAGTATAAAAGCAGAAGAACTGAATAATGTCATTGCATTTGTGATGAAGAAGACAACGAACCAGTCATTTTTCTTGCCACCTGGAACCGTCAGAGCAGCTATAAACGCTACTATCTAGGGCGGCGACGACATTCGAAGGGGTGAGAGGGTAGTGACGACTCGCGGTGAGGAGTTTGACGACAAGCGTCGCGGCGAAGACGACGGAGGCTCGCCGATCTGGAGCGACTTGGAGATTTGGAGCGGTGGATCTCGCCGATCTGAAGATACTCTCTTTGATTTTAGGGGGAGGAGGCATAAATTGTTTCTGATTTCTGGAAAAGAAAGAAACCCTAACAGATTTGGCCATTTGGGCTTGGCCCTTTTCTATTTCCGGCGGAGGCAACAGTGGCGGAGGCAGCAGCGGCGGAGGAAGTAGTGGTAGAGGCAGCAGTTGCGGAGGCAGCACCGGTGTACGCAGCAACAACGGAGGCTACAGCGGCGGCAAAAGAGTGGAGTCGTTGGAGGAAGCACCGCAGGCAGCAGCGCAAGGCGGGGCACCAATAGGCTGAGCATTGACAGCACAAGGGTGGAGCGGCGAGCCAAGGAGTGGCAGTGGTGGAGGAACTCACAGAAGAAAGAGCTATGTGGAGAGCTGGAAGAAGGAGAAGCACGCTACATAGAGGAAGAATAGGAGAGTAGAGGAAGGAGAAGCGCAGAAATAGGTTAAGTTCAGTATTTGGCACCGGTTAAAAGGCTAGCCCGAGGTATAAAGTGGAGAGGTATAGGCCATCGGTTGCCTAGCCACCCGAGGCAATAGGGCTTTTTTTCTGATCTGCGGTGCGGTGTGCAATGGTATAGGCCTCGGGGGTTGGATTAACCGGTGAAATATTACTATTCTGCCTCGGGTATTAGATTAACCGATGTATATAACGTTATACGCTTTGGTTTTTACGTAACCGAAGCGTATATAGCAAATTAAAAACCACATTTTTTACTAGTGACATAAGCTTTACAAGTTTTACTATTAACATTATATCTTTCATCTACAAATCATAATATTTTCGGTTATTACAAATCAAACATTATAATGACCATAAATTAAAAAATCATAATAATGTATCTTCGTGACTCTTCTTCTCCCAATACTATAAAATGGTCACTCATAATAATTATCTAATAGCCTTAAATTTAAGTTTATGCCTAATTGTTTCATTCCGAAGGGTTATTGGCATTTAAGTTTTACCTTGTTGTTGGTTAATTGTTTTGAATCTATAATTGCTGATAGTCATTTCAGCCTCGTGTTTATTTTATCATGACTATTTTAAAGGTGGGTGACAGGAAAACGACGAAGACAAAGTTAAAACATAGTTCACGCCAAAACTTGAAAGGGATAGATGAGAAAAAGTTCTAAAGAATTGGAAATAATACGCAAAATAATCTCTTGTTCACATGTTACTAGAAACAAACTAAATTCATCTCCATCTGCACACAGCAATAAAAAACCAAACAAAATAAACAAAAGCCAAAGTGTAATCACATCACATATGATACTGTTCATGACCACGATCATCTTTATCAGATAAAAGCATACGAAGAATAGTTTCTTAAAAGGACAGGACCACTTATTTTCATTATTGTAATAATTACGCTGACCCACACGGTTGTGTAGCGAAGACCCTTTGATTTTCTCCCCGACAACGTCAACCAAAATAATTTAACAACCACAAGATGTAAATATGGAAGATACATACATTGAATCAATGAATATAACATCCCATCATGCTAGTTCATCGCAATATTATTCTACCCATTCACAAGACTTTGTATGCTGCAAATGGCTCATATAGAGAAATTTCTTTGCAAAAATCTACCCCAACCACTTATTAGCATCTACTTGTGAGTTCTTCAACCTGTTAACTGTTTTTCTTTCTTTAATTTCCACAAATACCACATAATTCAAAAGTCTGAACTTAAAATGAATGTTATAACATCCATAAACATCAACACAACCAAACAAAATGAACGAAATTAACCTTTACAAAAGAATGATTCCTTTCCAAACAGAAACGGCCGGGGGAGTCAACTCTTAGACTAATTGTATCAGACTTTTCTATGGAACCAATTATAAAGCATAAACTAAATGTAAAAGAAAATAAACTTATTTTTATCTTTTTAAAAGCCGAAGCAAAAAATAAGTTGAAAACAACTTATTTTAATAAACAACTGGAATAACTTACTAAAATTAGCTCCTATATTTTTAACAATACGAAAGACATTTAACAAAGAAATTAACTTTTTTATAACTATAATAAAACATAGGCAATTTCTATGTTTATAAAAATTAATTATTAACAATCGTTTGATAAAACACTTTATTTTTAAACTTTAACAAAATCACCCTATATTTAGCAACTTTATTTTTAGTATCATAGGAAGATACGAACAAAGTTGAGGTAATTCTGCAGTTTAAGAAGTACATATCTTACTCGTTAATACGAAGCTATAGATAAAACTTAAGCGTTAGAGGAAAGACAAAGAATGGCATAGTTTGTAAGTGCTATTTACAAACTCACTGCGATTTTCAGATCGGGTTCATTTGACAATACAAAATGTCTGTTGTTGAGTTGCAGGGGCATTAACTTACATATGATGTCGTATTCTATGTTTGTGATTAAAACGTATATAGAAAATTTGGGCGAAAACACCCTATTTGTTTCATTAAATATAATTTTTTTACGATAAAAAATCATTTAAAAAATAGATTTGAGTTGGAAGTTATAAGTTACAATCAGAAGATTATTGGTTCGTTTCTAATCCTTCTTTAGCATTTTCATCTTTATGCGTAGAAAATAATTAGTTCATTTTTTTTATTATATTTACAAAACATTAAACTCGATGTTAGATACATATACTTAACGTATACAAAAAATAATTAATGAATAACAAATTTGAAACAATACAATAAAAAGTATTACTTTGATTTGCGAATTTGGGTGAGTAAACCATTACATTTTACACTCATGCACAGCTAACTTAATCATTGGCTCGAAATACCTTCATCACAAAGAACGCTATAAAATATAAACGGGTGTAAAATGTATGAAAATATAAGAAACAAGAATGGAAGAGTATAGGACTCGATGGGAGAACATGTTATTTAAAAGACAGACTAAAAACATGCACAACTAAAAAGTTCACTCAATCATTGGAAATACCATAATCAGAACTATATTTAAAAGACAAAGCAGATAAAGGAAATCGAAGTAGATCACATTCCAACACTCATGGTGTTATTTAGAGCATAAAAGTTTTAGGAGATATGAGTTGTTGATAGAAAGGAAAGGCATAACAAGACACACAAATATCCATGAGGGAGGCCTAGGTCGTTAAACTCCACTGTAAAACTTAACACAAACAAACACCAAACACAAAACACAGACAGCACATCTTATTGGCTTGCCAGTACCAATCTGGCCCTCTTGCGACCTGCTCCCCCACCACTGTTTAAACCAAACAAAACCTGAAAACGCAGACAAGGAAGAGTCAGATTTGTTGTAATGTAAGCCAAAGGCAAGAAATAAATAAACATGTAACCTTTTCATGCAAAGAAGGTTGCAAATTTAACAACTTTAAAGACAACACTCTCATACAACACTACAATTTTCTAAGTGCACTCAATCAAAGTTAGTCATACATATGGAGTATACATATCAATGAATATTGTGCCTAAAGACAATCATAAAAAATAGAACAAGGTCTCTTAGCAAAACGATACATTGTTTTACACATGTTGTAATGTTGACTATTATCTAAAAGGGTTGAGACACAATAAATATCTATTGTTCATAATTCATACACACACATATATATATCATAGTCATGATCCTCATGGATTATACAGCATATGCCAAAACTAATGGAACTCCTTTCCTTTTATAGTTGACAGTTCGCGATATCTGATTGAGAACACTCCTAGCTAGTTTTGTGTAGTACAAAATTGTCAGACACATTATTTAAAAAAAGTTAAATCATAATGTCATAATATTATAAAAACACCAAAGATGATCAAGTGACTTTAGACATATAAATAATTAATTGATGTGATATATATCTATAACAAAAATTAATTTTATATTTTACAAACACAAAAAGTAAACAACCTTCATGAAAACTGTTTTAAAAGGAATAAAAAACATATTTAATGTCTTACATCGATGTCTCCTTTACAAGAGCTGGAAGTTGTGATGGTTTGTTTAAAATCAGCGTCAATACTAACATAATCCAAGTTTGATAAAAGTAAATTAAAAGATTACAGAAACCAACAAAGATGCGGCTAAGTGCCCTCCACAGTTGGGAACTCTATTGCATGAAACGTATTTAAGATCTATTACTCGGATCATGCACTTAGATTAAAACATATCAAAACACCTCTATAACAGTAACAGATATATATAACTATGCAACTTCTCTCACATTTTTGTCTTCTCACTTTCACTTTAAAACAGTTATATTTGCTAATTATTTTAATTTTACCCTTTTAATACAAATACCTGAAAATCATAAAATATGAAGCAAAAGTAGATTACGACTTTTTTTTTTAACGAACCACCGTTTTCTATCAAAGAATATCTGACGGCCGTATGAATGAAAATATTCAATTAAAGGACAACACTACAATAATGCCTAATTAAATTTTCCTTTCTTAGTAAAACTTCATATTTAGTACAACATTTCCTTTAAATTTTTCTCATTTTGTTTTTCATTTTCATGATATTAAATTTTTGTCTTTCGTGCTATCTTAACAGATATTGATAATGCTTAATCAGACCTAATTCGCGCTGACCCAATCTTCCTACGTCTCAAAGGTGGGTCAAATAAGCACGGAAAATAAGGGAACCAATCATCATTTGTAGGCTAGACCAAGAGTAAAAGCTTGAGGATTTTTATTTTATTTTTTAATATTTTCTCTTGTCATTGAAAATCAGACATGAATCCCAGAAAACTTAATAGAAAAGTTAAAAAATTCATTATCATATACACATTGAGTCGTAAAACACTGAGGGGAGTGCTTCTTACCTCACTGTTAGGTTACCTTAGTTTGAACCGTTATTCAACACGAAACCTTGGAAATTCTGGGATCCAGTTCCAAGGTTCGTGAAGGATCTACAAGTTGTGCAATAGATCTCACCGCCTGTGGTCTTTGATTGAGAAGATGATGTGGTCTCCGATTTCACTTTTACGCCGTTTATCATTGAATTCTCGAATATTTGGCCAGCTCCACCGTTGAAAACCACTTTACCAGACTTATTTCTTCTTAGAACACATGAACATGAATCGCTTTTAATCTGTGAATCTTTGAAATTTTGTTTCCCTTCTTTGTGGTAGTTTTTGAAGGAAAGTTCTCTCGAAGGAGACACACCGGAAGAGGAAGCCTTCCTCTTGGACACGGGGTTAGGGCTTGTATTGTTTCCCATGGCTCAAAGACTCAAAGACTCAAAGACTCAAAGACTCAAAGACTCAAAGACTCAAAGACTCAAATACTCAAAGATTAAAAATAAATACTTTACGACTAGTCAGCATATTGAAAAATTCCCTCGCTTGGGGTCTTTATTATTTAAATTTGAAAATCTTAATATAAGACGACTTTGACGTGCTTAAGAAAAAAGACAACAACTTGGAAAGCGTTAAAAACAAATAAAATCAGCAATCTTTCGTAAATAGGATATGTTTAAACCTAAATTAACATGTAAAAGTTACTTTTTTTTCTTTAAAGTGGGCAGAAATTTTTCCTTCCATTTTTTTCCTCTATTTGCAAGACAAAAACATTATATATTTTTCACTCCTTCATATATGTACATATTCAGTGCTTGAGGAAGTTTCATCTTCTCTCTCTTCTTCCTCTCAACTCCACCATAGCAGCTACAAGTCTTCATCTTTTTTCAGTCGGATTCATAGATTCACAGCACGGTAGAGAGAAGAAGGCTTAAAGGAGAAGAGAGAGAGACAAGATAAGCCAGAGAAAAAGGAAATATTATTGATTGATTGATTCACTGAGTACAGAAAAGGGGAGAGATATATAAAGGGAAGGATAACTACAAAAGCGGGTCATGCAACCTAACCGAATGGTTATAAAAGGTGTACCAATATTATCAGCCCCCCTCAAGCTGGGCATAAATGTTTTGGAGACCCAGCTTGGAACGAAGAAGTTGAAAAATAGGGGGAGGTAACGGTTTGGTTAATATGTCGGCAATTTGCATAGTTGTGGAGATGGGAATAAGCTTGATCAGCCCAGCTGCAACCTTTTCACGTACAATGTGGCAGTCAATGTCAATGTGCTTTGTACGTTCATGAAAAACTTGGTTAGAAGCAATTTGTATGGCAGATTGGTTGTCGCAGTAGATGAGGGCAGGAGTCGTGTAAGTAACGTGGAGATCATGAAGCAGATATGTAAGCCACTACATTTCACACACAGTGCTGGCGAGCGAACGGTATTCAGCCTCAGAAGAACTACGGGAGACCGTCGGTTGTTTCTTGGAACGCCATGAAATGAGAGAGTTTCCAAGATAGATAGTGAACCCAGTGACCGAACGGCGAGTATTAGGACAGGTGGCCCAATCAGAGTCACAAAAAGCTTTCAGTTGGATAGTAGAGTTGCACGGAAAATGAATACCAGTACCAGGTGTACCTTTGAGATATCGTAGGATACGAGTAGTGGCTTGTTGATGGGCAGTCGTGGGGACAGACATAAATTGACTGAGGTGATTGACGGCAAAGGTAATGTCCGGACGGGTGGTGGTAAGGTAGATTAGTTTCCCAATAAGACGACGATAAGAGGCAGCAGCATCACCATTCAAAGACGAATCGATATTAGTGGCAGAATGTTTGTGAACCATGGGAGTAGGGACAGGAGAGCTGTCAAGCATGCCAGTTTCAACAAGAAGATCGAGGACATACTTTCGTTGGCTAAGGTGGATGCCTTTGGAGTTGCGGGCGACTTCAAGGCCGAGGAAGTAAGTTAGATCACCAAGATTCTTTATGCGAAAAGTTGAATGAAGAAGATTGGTGATGCGTTGGATTTCTCCATCATTGTTGCCGGTTATGAGTATGTCATCAACATAAATGAGAATTGCCGTAATGTATTGTCCATCATGTTGCAAGAAAAGAGAATTGTCAGATGTTGAACAGTTATAATTATGGGACAATAAGAAAGTATGTAACTTAGCATACCATTGTCGGCCAGCTTGTTTAAGACCATATAAAGATCTCTGCAGTTTGCAAACTTGATTCGGTGTGGAAGTGGTAAGACCAGGAGGAACTTTCATATAGACATCTTCATGAAGATCACCATGGAGGAAAGCATTGTTAACATCCAACTGTTTTAGTGACCAATTCTTTGTGGCAGCTATGGCAAGAAGGAGCCGGACGGTAGTGAGCTTGGCGACAGGAGCAAAAGTTTCTAAGTAATCCAACCCTTCTATTTGGTTGTATCCTTTGGCGACCAGACGTGCTTTATAACGATCGACCGAGCCATCAGAATTGTATTTAATTTTGTAAACCCAACGACAACCAATAGCAGTTTTATTAGGGGGTAAAGTGGTGAGGACCCAAGTATTGTTAGCCTGTAGGGCATCAAGTTCAACACACATGGCAGTAACCCATTCGGGATTTTTAGAAGCAACAGAATAAGAGTTTGGTTCAGTATTAGAAGTTATAGACAAAATAGTATGCTTGTAATGATTTGAAAGACGATTGTAGCAAAGATAATCTTTGATGGGGTAGCGGACAATGCTATTAGTTTTATAATCTTTTAAGTAAGCCGGAGTCGTTCGGGGTCTAGAAGAACGCCTTACACTTTCAGAGATATCATTACAATTATTATCAAGCTGAGTGATATCTGTAGGTGTGTTGTGAGAACCGGTCGACAAGTCAGTAATCAAATTACCGGGCGGTCTATCAGCAGTAGAAGAGCCGAGCGGTATATCATTAGTGGTGGGGCCGTACGGTAGGAGATGATCATAATTATGGGTGTAGTTAGTTGGCAGAGGAAGGGATAAAGAGTTCTCGGTTTTTTGAATATTGTGATATGGAAAAACATTTTCATGGAAAACAATATTACGGGAAACTTCAACCTTATGATTTTTGAGATTTAGGAAAAGATAACCTTTTGTGTGTCGTTTGAAACCTAAGAAAATTCCAGGGACAGCACGATCATCAAATTTCTTTCTGTGAGCAGTAATAGTGTTGGCATAGCAGAGACAACCAAAAACACGCAACATGGATAGGTCACAAGAAGACCCATGAAGACGATCATGTGGCGTATCATTTTGTAGAATAGGTGTGGGCATCTGATTGATCAAAAAAACAGCATGTTGAGCTGCATAACACCAGAAGACAGTTGGTAAATGTGAATGAAAAAGGAGGGCACGTGTGATATTTAAGATGTGTTGGTGTTTGCGTTCGACCACACCATTTTGTTCAGGTGTTTCAACACAAGTGGTTTGGTGATTAATGCCCTTATTTGAGAAGAGATCATGCATATTGAACTCAACACCATTGTCAGTTCGTATTATTTTAACCTTTTTATTAAACTGAGTTTCTATATTGCAGAGAAAAGTAAGAATATGGTTTTTAACAGAAGATTTATCTAGCATAGGTATAATCCAAGTGTAACGCGAAAAATCATCAACAATGGTCAACAGATATTTAAAACCATTCATAGAAGCAGTGCTGGGGCCCCATATGTCAATATGCAGAAGATGAAAGGAACATGATGAATGAGATGTACTAGCAGTATAAGGAAGTTTCTTTTGTTTAGCACGATGGCACGCATCACAAGGAATTTGAGTGTCATTTGTTATATAAACATGTTTATTTTGTAAAAGATGTAACCTATCATTTGAAAGATGGCCAAGACGAGCATGCCACAGATTTGGAGTCTGAATAGAGCATATTAAAGGACTACAACTAGTATCATTTTTACAAACAGATGAGTCAAAGAGATATAATCCATTGTGATGTCTAATCAAACCAATCTTCTCTTGACTTTGGGTGTCCTGCATGATGCAGCCGGAAGGAGAGAAAATTAGTGTACAATTAATGTTAGCAATAAGCTGTGAGACAGATATAAGATTGAATGAGAAGTCAGGAATATATAGCACATTAGAAAGATGGAATTTAGAGTGAAACCGAACAGTGCCCTTGTAATGAGCTTGGAGAATTTTTCCATTTGGTAATGTTATCGAAATAGGGGTAATCTTTTGATAAAAGGAGAAAATTTTTAAAGAGATGCAAACATGATCGGTGGCACCCGAATCAAGGAGCCATGTATTATCCGAATGAACGTGAAGAGCAGAAACAATATTACCTGGAGAGGTGTTGGTGGAGAGTGTCCCTACTTGATTAATGTGAACATTGGGAGCATTAGATTCAGATTTGTTGAACAGGTCGGCAAGAATTTGATATTGTTGAGGTGTGATTTGAATGGTCTCGGTAGAAGAATGATCAGGATCCAATCCGTTCGGTTGAATGGCATCACGGGCGGTTGAAACATTATGAATATGGCCGAGTTTGTTATCGGAAAACTTATGGCCAGGAGGATATCCATGTTTCTTGAAACACACATCTATGGTATGGCCAGTTTTACGACAGTATGTGCAGATCTTTCGATTGTTGTTGTTGGTGGTTTTTGCATTCCGGTGATCTTGGTTTGGAAAATCATGTTTTTTGAAGCAGGTGTTTTCTTGATGACCAACCCGATTGCAGTAGGTGCAAGTAATAGTGGTAGAACCGTTCGGTTGACAAGGAAAATTAGAATAGGAAATAGTTTTCATACTAGCAGTAACATGATCAGTCATGATATGACGTTCTTGTTGGATAACAAGAGAAAAAATTTTCGAAATTGGAGGAAGAGGGTCAAGAAGAAGAATATGAGATTGTATATTGGTATACTGAGAATTCAAACCTCGGAGAAGTTGCATTGCACGATCTTCGTGTTTCCGTTGAGAAAGAATCGAAGAAACAGTGCAAGAACATTTGGATTTGCATATACAGACAGGATCTGGGCGAAAACTATCAAGTTCATCCCAAATGATTCTGAGTTTGGTAAAGAATTCAGTGACAGAAAATTCGCCTTGGGACAAGGTGGTGGCTTCCATTTGTAATGTGGAGATCCTTGCAAGGTCACCTTGGGCAAAACGGATCTTCAGGTCGTTCCATATGTCGATAGCATTGTCCATCCAAATGATGCTCTCACGGATGGAGGGAGATACCGAGTGTAACAGCCAAGAAACCACCATACTATTACAGCGGAACCAAGCTTGAAACGTAGCATCAGTCTGTGCAGGTTGAGGCGCGGATCCAAGAACGAATTCCACCTTGTTCTTGGCAGAAAGAGCCGTAACGAAGGATCTGTTCCATGAATGATAGTTTGTATTGTTGAGTACGGGTGAGACAAGGGATATGGCGGGGTTTTCATTGGGGTGAAGATAAAGGTATGAATGTGTAGAATCGTGGGTTAGGATATTGGCTTCAGGGGTAGCCATTCAAGGAGAGGAAAGAAACAAGAACAAGATTGGAGTAAACAGAGAAATCAGAGAGCAGCAGAAATAACTTCTGATACCATCATAGATTCACAGCACGGTAGAGAGAAGAAGGCTTAAAGGAGAAGAGAGAGAGACAAGATAAGCCAGAGAAAAAGGAAATATTATTGATTGATTGATTCACTGAGTACAGAAAAGGGGAGAGATATATAAAGGGAAGGATAACTACAAAAGCGGGTCATGCAACCTAACCGAATGGTTATAAAAGGTGTACCAATATTATCACGGATCGTCATCTCCGTTCAGTTAGGTCATCGTCTCTGTTCAATCACGCTGATATCTCCATTCAGCTAGTCTTCGTCTCTTTTTAAATAAGAAAAAATTAAAAGAAATAAGAAAAACAAAAACAAAAAAAAATCACCATATCACAATATTTACCGATAAATTTTTCTATCAAAATTTATTGAAGTAAAAATATATCGATAATTTTTGACAAAAATAATTATTAACATATCAAAAAATCCATTAATATATTTATCGACAATAATATTACCAACGAAATTTTGATCGCAATATAATTTCTTTTTGTAAAGCAGATAGGAAAATTAATTGAGGTGCAGATAAACTCACAAATGAAAACTCAAAGTATGTCTACGTAATAATGAATGAAATTAAATTTATATATATATATATATATATATATATATATATATATATATATATATATATATATATATATATATATATATATATATATATATATATATATATATATATATATATATGGGTTTAGTATATAAGTTATTAATATGTCAACCTCTTTAATCATCTTTTGCTCAAAATTAACGAGTTATGCAAAGATAAAAAAAAGAAAGAAAATTATTCTCCTTTATCTCATTTTATTTGTGAAGTTTTTTTAACAAAAACAAAAAAGTTTTAATCTAGTATGAATAATCCATACATTTCAGTGTGTATTAATTTGTGAGAATTTTTTTTTTAAGTATATATGTTCTAGCCAAAAGCGTTAAAGTGACTTCTAGTTAAAAAGTCTAAATTATTTGACTGCAACTATAAATGGAACTTCTTTTCCAGGTTATATAATGGTTTCTATATATAAACTCTTAAAATCAACTTTCTTAATTATTTTTTGCGATAAGGCTTTGTAGAACAATAAATTGGTCATAGAGTTAATACTTTTTTATCTCTTAGTGTTATCTCATGTCTCATTATAATGACATATTTGGTATAAATAACAGTTATCTTTTCCAACTTAAAATTTTAAGATAAAGAACTTATATGATGTTTTCCTTAAATAGTATTAAATTTTCTCAATTTTATTTAACATGAAAATTTCAGCTCTTAATATTAAGCTAATTCTTCCGAAATAAGTTTTTTCCCTCTCTTTCTTCTGTGTGTCTTTTCTTAATCTATAAGCAATGTGAATGACAGAACATTTGATAAGTTTGGGCTGCAAAGGTAGGATGGATCCAATGGTGGTTATTTGGGCTTACTAAGTAGCAAGATAGAGGCGCTTCTTCACTATTTTCTTCCTGCACCCTCAAACTTTATTTAATGTCCCATTTTACCCTTTAGTTTTTAAAAATAATTTATAGTAAAATTAATTATATTCTTGTTAAATGCAGAAAGAAGCGCCCAAGGTAGAAGAGAATAAGCAGGCAGTTTCTTCCTCATATGTATTTATAAAATTAGTCTTAGCATAAATTTTTGTTATAAGACTAGAGTTTTAACATTTCAGTTTTGTGGTTAGAAAAAAAAAAATAGTTCCCACTTAGTCATGTTGAACGCATTTAGGGATAAATAATTTACTTCCTCAAAAGAAAGAGGTATAATAAAGCTTTAGTAATGGTTACTTGGGATGCACTCCACATTAATTATTAAAGTATTAATTAAAATTACTTTAAATACATTTCAAATTTTTTTATATAAAGTTAATAAAAACGACTTTCTAATTTGGCTATCAGTTTTTAAATAAATTTAAAGAGTAAATATATCGAAATTTCTTACTTACAATTATTTTCTATAAATAATTATATATAACTCTTCTTTTATATTTCACACAAAAATACGCAGAGTATATAATCAATTTTATTGAACTAACAATAAATCAAATATTAGTATTTTTAGTTTTACAATAATATTATTTGATTTTTGTTAAAACAACTGAAAACAATCTTCTATAAGTAATAAATTATTGTTGTAATTTATTTTAATTATTTTAAGAAAATAGATAAATGTAAGCTTATAATATTTGATTGAAAGTAATTTTTTTATAATATAATTGATGTCATAAACTTAATATTGTAATAGAACGTAGAAAATATTTAAGAGTAAGAACAATTTTTTTTAAGATGAACGTGATTATTTTTATTTTTAAAAAGTTTGATCTATAAAAAGATTATTACTTAATTAGTTTTAATTTTCTCTAATCTTTCTATATGTTTGAACATGAGTCTTGACATATAAGCCTATAATTTTGGTCTAACGGAATTTCATCATTTTGAATAAATTTACTTTTACCTCTTCTTTTTAATCAGTAATTTTGTATACCAGTACTATGAGGTGTTGCAAGTAACTTAAAAGGTTCAAAAATGAATTTTTGTTTGACTATAATTGTTAGGATAGGATGTGTTATGATAATGGATTTGAGTTTTCTATGATAATGCAAGTGATACCATTATTGAATGAAAATATTTTATGAAAATCCAAATAGCTTAGATTAGTTACAAGTTCATACACTAATTCATAATAATTACTCAATAATCTGAATTAAATTAGAATAATATCTCTTATTCCTATTAACACTTTTAGTCTGTGTATTGTCCACATATACTCTGTACTTAGCGTGCAGTTTGACTAGATTCATTAGCTCACTGTATTTGACCAAGCTGATCACTCCCAATTCAAATTACTTTGATAATAATAAGTATTACTTTGATATTCGCGAATTTGGGTGGGTAAGCCATCACATTTTAAAAACATGTATAGCTAAAAAGTTCACTTAATCATTCGCTTGAAATACCTTAATCACAAACAACAATATATTTAAAAGACAAATCAGATAAAAGGAAATCCAAGTACATCATATATGTTATTTAGAGCATAAAAGTTTTACAAGATATGAGTTGTTGATAAAAAGGAAAGGCATAAAAGTTTGGGTCTCTAGGTCATTAGAAAAATTTAACACAAACAAACACCAAACACAAAGCACGAAAACACAGACATCAGAACATCATTCGCCCTCTGGCCAACCTGCTCTCCCGACACAGCTTAAAACCAAACAAAACCGGAAAACACAGACGAGGAAGAGTCAGATTTGTTGTAATATAAGCCAGAGACAAGAAAGATATAAACAGCTGACATTTACGTGCAAAGAATGGTTGCAAAACAATTTTCAAGACAACTCTCATACAATAGTAAAATTATGTAAGGAGTCAAACTAAGTCGTACATATAGAGTTCAGATATCAATGAATATTGTGCCTAAAAACAATCATAAAAAATAGAACAAGGTCTCATAGCATCAAAAGTTGTGAGAAGCTACAAAATCTAGCTGCCCAGGGAATTCAAGTTTGCATCACTTACACATGTAAAGTGTTAGCAAAGCGATCCATGAAAGTCAGTGAGAAAAGCACCGATACCAATATACAGCTCTGGGGTCTCCTACTGGTTCGAAATAGGTTGTCATTAATTGTTATTATTAGAAGAACTGTGATCAACTGGTGATTAGGAAGTGTTAAAATCTAATGTAACTAGCTTTTGTGGAAATAGATAGCACATGAAGTTCTTTTGTAGGACTAGAATCTGTGAGTGACACAAATGAGAATTACAATACATCTGTATTTACATACATACATACATTTTTACATATATATAATCTAATAAAAAAAAGAATATCATAATCATAAGCCTCATGGATTTTACAGCATATACCAAAACTCGTGGTACTTACTACAAAAGAGTCCGTGATATCTGATTGAGAACACCCCTTTCCCCGTACAGACACATTATTTAAGAAACAATAACGTTAGATATGATCAAAATAAAATATTCATGTCAGTTTGCCATTTCATCCCTTTTATTGTCAATTTAACATGAAACAACAGTTGACTTTTTATTTTCAAATTTTAAGCAGCATATAGAATTAGTTTATAAAGAAATTGTCAGTGGAAATTTGAGAAATTGAAAAAAATAAAAAAAGTAAAGAGTATATTTAAGCCTAACATTAATTTGGGGATAACAAATTCCAGTCTCGTTATTATATAATTGATGTGATATAAAGCTAAAACAATAATTAATTTTATATTTTAAAACACGAAAGTAAAAAACCTTTATAAAAGCTAAAACTAAAACTAAAGTCTACTCATTTAAAAAGGAAAAAAATAACTTATTTAACCTATACTTTTCTTACACACAGAATTTCTTACATCAATGTCTCCTTACAAGAGCTGGAAGTTGTGCTGCATGGTTTGTTTAATATCAGCCTCGAATTTTGTGATACCACTATAATCCAACTTCAAAAAAGGTAAATTAAAAAATTACTGAAACCAACAAAGATGCCGCTAGATACCCTTCACAAACCCTATTGCATGAAACTTATTTAACGGATGCACCTACATATAAACACAGCAAAATACCTCTATAATAGTAACAGATATATAACTATGAAGACTTCACTCACATTTTTGTCTTCTCACTTTCACTTTAAAACAATTATATTTGCTAATTATTTTAATTTTACTCTTTTAACACAAATACCTGAAAATCTTAAAATAGCATATGAAGTAAAAGTAGATTTCGACATTTTTTTTTTAACCAACCACTGTTCTCTATCAAAGAATGTCTGACGGCCGTTTCAATGAAAATATTCAATTAAAAGACAACACTACAATAGTGCCTAATTAAAAAATTTCCTTTCTTAGCTAAAACTACATATTTAGTATAACATGTGTTCGTAGTATTTCATATTAACATTTCCTTTAAATTTTTCTCATTTTCTTTTGTCTTCATTTTCATAACATTACGTTTTTGTCTTTCATGCTATCTTAACAGATATTGATAATGCTAATAAGACCTAATTCGTGCTGACCCAGTCTTCCTCCCCATCTCAAAGGTTGGTCAAATAAGCACGGAAAATAAGGGAACCAATGATCCTTTGTAGGCTAGACAAAGAGTAAAAGCTTGAGGATTTTTATTTATTTATTTTTTAATTTCTCCTTTCATTGAAAATCAGACATGAATCCCAGAAAACATAATACAAAAGTTAAAAGATTCATTATCATATACACATTGAGTCGTAAAACACTAAGGAAGTGCTTCTAATTACCTCACTGTGGTCATAGGTTACTTTCAACCGATATTAATCACGGAACCTTCGAAATTCTGGGATCCAGTTCCATGGTTGATGAAGGATCCACAAGTAGTGCAATAGATCTCACTGCTTGTGGTGTTTGATCCAGAATATGATGTGGTCTCCGATTCCACTTTAACACCGTTTATCTTTGAATTCTCGAACTTTTGGCCAGCTCCACCGTGGTAAACCACTTCACCAGACCCATTTCTGCTTAGAACACATGAACATGAGTCGCTTTTAATCTGTGAATCTTGGAAATTTTGTTGCCCTGATCCGTAGTTCTTGAAGGAAGGTTCTCTCGAAGGAGTGGCACTTGAAGTGGGAGCTTTCCCCTTGGCCTTAGGGTTTCTAGTTTCTTCCATGGCTATGGGATTTCAGCGTTGATGATCTTTGCAATCTCTCTTTCCCTCACTGATACACAAGATAATTAAGAAGACTAAAAGGTTAAACAAAAATAATTTACGCCTAGTCAACTTTTATAATTGGATATAGGTTATAATTTCCTTTCCTCTTGCGTTTTGAATGATTCCCCACTTGGGTTCTTTATTATTTAAAATTGTTATCATAAGACGACTTTGACGAGGTTAAGAAAAAGGGTAACAACTTGTAAAGATTTAAAAACAAATAGAATGAGCAATCTTTCATAAATTAGGATTTGTTTAAACATAAATTGATCTGTAAAAGTTAATTTTTCATAAAAATGAAAAAAAAAATGTCATAGAAACAATGACAGAGGGTTTCACCCATGAAAATACATCATAGATATATAAATGGTGTGTTTAGTATACTCAAAGAATTAAATTATTAATATGCCAACCTCTTTGATCATCCTTTGCTGCAAATTAGCGACTTCTCCAAAGATAACAAATTCTTCTCATTTATCACATATTATTTGTGAAAATTTTCCTTAGAGACAAAAAAAAGTTTAAATAATATAATTAATGAAGGAATAATCAATGAATTGTAGTGAGTGTATTAATTTGTGATAAAAAAAAATTAAAAGTATATATGTTTTAGCCAAAAGTGGAAAGTGACTTCAGTTAAAAACATTCAAATTATGTTACTATTACTATAAAAGGAACTTATTTTCCATGCTATATGCTGTAAAAGTTAATCAACTTTCTTAATAATTGTTTGGGATAAGGCTTTGCCGAACAATAAACTGATCATAGGGTTAATACTTCTCTATCTCTTAGAGTTATCCCATGTCTTTATTAGTTGGGATGTTTCAGTAGTTACATTCTACATTTACATGTTATTACTATAGTTGTAATGGTGTTTATTTATTTTTTATTTTTGAATACCAATAACAAATATAATTAAAGAGAGACAATTAGGATGCCACAACCCTTATAAAAGAAAAAGAAAAGATCCAAAAACCAACTTCCTCATGGGTACCTCCTCCTACATTGTCAATCAAAAAAAAAACTTCAAATGTTGACAACATCCAACTCCTCAAACAAACATAATATATTCAAAGAATCCAGAAGATAGTAGAATACATAATTGAGAAAGATATTATGAAATGTAACATCAAGGTATTGTCTTTGCGTATCCTTAGTTCTTTGAACACTCCTCCACATCTAGCAAGAACTTACACAGGTAAACACTTGCACATAAAAGAAAAATGTGTTGTTTTGTGATAATTTTCTAAGTATTAGTGAAACCTTAGAATGTAAATTGATTGAACACCATATTTAATGTTCACTAATGCA
This sequence comes from Vigna umbellata, assembly GCF_029865625.1. NCBI lineage: Eukaryota > Viridiplantae > Streptophyta > Magnoliopsida > Fabales > Fabaceae > Vigna > Vigna umbellata. The sequence continues at coordinate 58,765,294 of NC_142165.1, read as the reverse complement.
GTTTTGTCTTTTTAAATCTTGTTATACGATTCGATTTTCAAGAAAATGAAATAAATAAAGATGTTATGATAATTTTGAAAATTTCATAAACTTATAAGTCCCGATAGCAAAAAAACTAAAGCGATACATACTTTTTTACTTTAGTTCTCCAAGTTGAAAGGTACACAAAATTTTCAAAATTTTTTGAAATTCATATTATCTTTTTACTTGTTTCATTTGAACGACAGGATTTGGTTTCAGTTATTGAACAACCAAAACTATACATATGTTTTGTTTCAGTTTTTATTGTTTCAGTTTTTAAAGAATCGAGGTCAAAAGGTGTGTAAAATATTTTAAAATCCTCTCCATTATTTTAATTATTTAATATAAACAAAGAGATTTTACTTCGATTAAGATACATCTTTTTCTGCTTAGGTTCCCTAACAACCAAGGCCAAAAAATATGCAAATATTTTCAATTTTTTTCAAAATTCACGTTTTTTTAATTATTTTATCCGAGTGATAAGATTTCTCTTCATTGTTGTCTAAGGTTATTTTTAACAAAATTTCTATTAAGGCATCACTATTTCCTATTTTCCTCCACTGTTCTAGTTCTCTACGAACATTGTTTTGCCATCATCCTCCATTGTTTTGTCATCAAACGTTACTATGTTGTCACTTCGTCGCTTTTACCAATCCTCCACTCCTTCATGCATTCCTTCGTGCATGTGTATTTTTGCTTAGGTACGTTTATAAGATTTACATTTTCTAAGAAAATATTGAAATCATCTTTCTTTTATTACAACCTAACTGGGACAATCCTCTCCCTTCTTTTGGATTTTTAATAATATTAAAATCTCCTACCATACAGCACACCCTATTATGGTGATCCTTCCTACACCTAGTTATTTCTTCCCACATAACTTTATTTTCATTATACTCACATGAGGAATATACATTTACCACTCACTGGTTGTTTTTTATCCCCTCATTAGAAGACAACAAAACCTTATCCTAATTTTGGTTTTAAAACAAAATAAATTTGCTTTTACTCCATATACTCAATAAACCATTAACACTGTGATAAGTGCATATTTATGTCTTTTTTTCTAACCTCAATTTTAAATTTTAAATTGTATATTTGTGCTTAAAAGATTGATTGAAATAGGATTCTAACAATTGAAAATATTAATTTTGTGAAATAAAATTGTCTTAAAAATTGATTTTTAGTTGCATTTTAAAATTTTCAAATATTTTCAAAATTTTCATTCTTTTAATTATTTTATTTAAGCAAGAGGATTTGTCTTCGATTTTTATTATAACTGAAGTATAAAGTGTTGTCTAAAGTTATTTTTAACTAAATTTTTACAAAGGCGTCACTGTTCTATCTTTTTTCACTGTTTTAGATCTCTAAGATTGTCGGTTTGCCACTATACTGCACTTTTTTCGTTATCAAACACAACCACATCGTTGTTTTACCGCTAGTACCACTTCTCCACTCCTCCATTCTCATTTCTTCCTTTCCCTTCGATGTCCTCAACTCCATATCCTCCATTTTGCTTCCATTTCAAAATTACGATAGAGGTTCGCTTAAGTTTTTTTTTTCAACTTTTCTATTTGAAAGCCTAATGCAACTACTTATTGTTGATGTTTTGTGTGATAAATATAATGTGTTATTTTTGTATTGGTTATGTGGTATTTTGTGTAAGTTTAATATGAAGAAAGAAATAAAAAAAAATATTAAAGAAAAACATCTACATTAAGCTTTGGTTATAACCATAATCGAGACATAAAGTGGTATTTGGCTTCGGATCTAGAATCGAAGCTTAATATCTTTTTTGATTAAAACATTATTTCAATTTAAGAGTACTTGACCTCGGTTCTTGTAAGAACTGATACCAAATACCCTTAAAATTAAAGAACATTTTAAATAAGAAAGAGTTTGGTTGCTATATGAACCAAAGCCTAGTTAACATTTTTCTAATATTTTTTATTATTTATTTTTGGTTTTCAAAACTCAAATATAATAGGAACATTTATGCTTTTGTTCATAACCGAAGTCAAAATGTCACCTTTTTTACCTCACTTGGATATGCTGCAATTACAGAATCGAAACTCAATGTCTAAAATAGTTGATGCCAAAATTATTTCTTGTTCTAATGTTTGGTTGAATTTATTATGGATAATCTAAAAAATTCTTGCTTTTAATTAAGAATCTAATTTGGTTAATAATGTGATCTTCAACAAATTAGTTAAAAATTTACTTTAATTAATTTGAAATCTAAAAACAATAATTTATAGATAACCGATGATGAATCTATTTTGAAAAACCAATGAAATTAGCCTGTTTGCTAAAATTGTTTTATAGTCTTTTATTAATTTGTTGTTAGAAAATTAACATTTATATTGTTTTCATATCAATCTTATTTATTAATTCCAATAGGTTAGATGTTTACTTTTATCTTTTATTATTTGCCTTGTGTTTTATTAATCTTTGATGTAGGATTTTATATAAATCAATTGTTGAAAATAAAGTTTATATTTGTTGGAATAGGCCTCAAGATTAATATTTTCTAATGTGTTAATTATTAACTGGACAATATTGAAGTTGTCTTGGTAAAGTAATGATAATTTAACAGCGCCAATGATAGCATGTCATACTGTTATCAACACCATTATGCAGCCATTCTATATTATTATCTCCCCCAAATTGTTTGACATTTATCAATGGTTGGTTATGTGTGCCAATTTTGTCTCTTTACGGCATTTCTCAATAGACTAATTTGCATCAGCTTTCCCAATGCTAATGACACTAGCTTTCGAAAGAAAAAATATTCCTATATATAGTACCTCTATCTTTAAATAATATAAATAAATAAATAATTATAATGGATTAAGAAGATGATTATAAATGAAGAGGATGAATGTAGATAAAAAGGATGAGCATGAATAAAGAAGATGAATGTAGGTAAAAGAAATAGAGTATGTAGATGAAAATTGTGTGAGAAGATTGGTGAATGTGAATGAAAAAGATGAGTGTGAGAAGATTTATATAAAAAAGTGAGATAAGTAAATTATGAGTGAAGAAATTTGTCATATTTAAATATAGACATTTATATTAAGAAATAATGTACAATCCATTTAATACGAAGAATACATCCAAATTTAAAATATATAATTTAGTATAAGCTAAGTCTACATTAACTTATAAATATATATAAATATTAAAAATAAATGAGGTTAGAATTTCATAATTCAATTTTAACCTTATTTTATTTTATTTCTTTTTCTTTTAATTAATATCCTGTACACTTTAAACCGTTTAGAAAAAGGTAATTTTAAAAATAAAATATTAAAAATAAATAAGTTCAATTGATATAAATATTATTAATTTTTAATATTTTATTTTATTTTAATTCTATAATTAGAGCTTGATTTCTAATAATAATTTAAATAAATATGAATATTAAAAATAAATAAAGTTAGTTTTACTAAGTCAATACTAAAAATTTACTTATTTTTAATATTTATCTTATTTAACAATGGTTAATTTAACGGTACCACAAATATTTAAAAATATTAACTTAACGTCTAAAACAAATATATATATTTTAAATATAAATAATTTTATTTTTTTTAGATTTTTGAAAAGATATAATAATTTATATCGTATTAGAATTATATTAGAATAGGCTAAATCAATACCAAAAGTATCACAATTTAACCCACTCTAATATTTGAAAGCAAAATTATATTTTCTCGTAAAATCAATTCACATAGCTACAATTTGATTTTACACGTTATATTATATATTGTTTTAATGAATGATAACTCAATTATTTTAAAATGACTTTAGGATTAATTGAGTTTCTTTCTCACTATTTATTTGTTGTACGGACAATAATAATTCCATCCAAGTTATAAATCTTACTCCTTTGACCACCTGTTTTATAGAAAAATGCTATGATTTCAACCATGGTCCTACCACTATTTGCACTAAAAAAACACTATATCAATTAAGAATGAATATTAGTAACATTGATTCTTGGATGAAAAGACTTTGTCGAAACATTGGTTTTTAAGTGTAAGTTTTAGTTAACTTTTTTTATACGTAGAGTTAGATTTTTGGTACCTTGAATTGAATAAATGACTTTCAATCAAATTTAAATGAAAGATTATATTAATTAAAGCCATGGTTGTACTACTTTACTATACTTTGCTACCAATAATAAAGTCGTCGTTATCAATTACAACATCAGTTATAAAGATGGAAGTTAAAGTTAAAACTGTGTGTATAAATACGACTTCTTAACAACAAAAATGGTGTCATCTGAGTACCAATCTGCCTATTTTAGTAATATCCAAAAGAAATCACACCCAATTTAATTAAAACCCCAAAAAAATAAGAGAAGCAATTCTTTAGCTTCAAACGCAAAGCCAAAAAGTTATATATATTAGTGTCATCTTTCGTATGTGAGTATTAGAAACACGTAAATGTAGTGATGAATTATAAGATGACAGAGTGGAGCACATATTAGATAACTTGAGGAATATTACAGTACAAACTACTTATGGCTCAGCACCACTATCATAATATTATTAGCATATATATGATCATAGACACCTTACACAGAGGCCCACAAAATGAGCAGTTTGTGTTTCTTATTCCCACAATATTATATATTACATATATAATTAAGTATATAATAGTTCTTGAAAGTGATAGCTGAAGAATCACTCGTACCTAGCACCAGTGTTAAACTTGGCCCTTCCAAAGTCCTGTTTTCCTGAACCTGAGTTGTTGAAAGCACTTTTGGTGCCATTGTTACCCCTTGAAGGTGCGTTTCTCCCCCTGGCAACTTGTACACCAGTGTTGAACTCCCCTTTCTTGAAATCTTGTCCTGCCCCGGAGTTCTTGAAGGCGTCCTCAGTGCCATTGTTTGCATCCCAACCGAACAGTGTGCTAAAGAAACCAGACATGGTCGAGGAAATTAAGGATCTTGTTAATTACTTTCTCTCACACCTTTCTCTCTCTTCTTCCCTTCAACTTTGCTATGAAACCAACCCTCCTTTTATAGATACTGAAAGGAGAATATCTCATTTAACTACCCATCTTTGATCAATAGGGTCACGTCAGAAACAGACCTATTTGGAAACCGATATTTATTCCGTTGTTACGTTGCTATTGCAGTAAACTATTTTTTTATTTATGTATATATATCTTTTCTGTTCATCTAATATTCTGTAGGATAAAGGAAATGTAAATGAATTGATGAAAGATATTTGTTCGATCACTACTGGCCAAGGGATAATGTTATTCGTGTTTAACTTTTGCCGTAGATAAGATCAAATGAAAGCAAATGCTTTATCGTATTCTGTACAGAAGAAAATGGTGGCTAAAATAATTTTCTTTTTGAATTTCTGGGTTGAATTATTCAGTGAATAACTTAATATGGAATATGGTTCCTCTAAATCACTAAATTATAGAAGAATGTGAAAGAAATGGTTCAGTCCACTTGTAATTGCAAGAATTAATTGAATGTTGGTTTTCACGTATGTATAACATGCTGGGGAAATTAGGGGCATCGAAGACGAGTTCTTAACAAATAAGACAGATTAAAGAAACTCGAATTAGCATTACTACGTTAGCATCCGCCTAAACATTGACTCTGCATAATACTCGCCTGTACAATTAAAATACTATTATGTATTATTTAATATATAGTTTTTTAAATTATTATGTTGGACATGTGACATTACTATTATTAAAAAGTTATTATTGTCAGGAACTCCAGATGTTTCTTTACCAAAGGGGATTAGTAATTTGGAAATTACGAATGCTTTAAAAAAAATTACTAAAGGACTTGTGCTGCACAATGACGAGAAGAAGTTGTTATAAATATGGACGGGTTTCATCATGGTGAAAAAGTTGTAGAATAGAATGTGATTCTACTTGACTGACTAAATTTATTTAAAACCAAATTTTCTTAGTGCTAATTAATCAAAAGAAATCATCATATGATTATTTGAGTTAAAAATTATGCTTAACAAAAATCATGCTAGTTAGTAGCGACTTAAGGGGATTTGTACTTTTAACTGATTGCTCTCTTCTTACGAATTTACAGTAAATGATTTTGAACTGAAGTTATTATCCCTTTCTTTTAGGGACTTCAATATAATTTAATTTTTACTAATTTTTTTTTTGAAAATATAATTGTTGGAAGACAGAAAATTATATAATATATATTTCTTAATTTTAAGATATTTATTTTAATAATTTAAAATTTTGATTATCTTCTATATCTTAAATTTGTTTGAAAACTATGATTAAAAAATTTAAATATTCTAAATTTTTTTAAATAATTTATTTACAAATTAAAATAAAAGGTTTTAATGTTTTTAATATTTCCTTTATACTTTTGTGCATATATTTTTAAAATTTTAAATATATCTATATAGTAATAGTAAATAAGATGTATAATATAAGATTCTATTTTAGTAGCATAAATTAATAAATCAAAAAAACTTATAATAATATTCGAAACAAAAAATCAACCACCTAGAGAATAGTTATTACATTTTTTTTCCAAGGTATTACCATAGTGATATGAAATGCATAAATATAGTTTCAAAGAAACTACAGTACACAAGACTCTATCTTAAGGTTCCAAGAACGAAGGAAAAGAAGTTTAAATCAATTAAATATTTCTTATTTACGTGGATTTTAAAATGTTGTCCCTAATTTTAAAATATGAAATTCTACATTTAAACCTATGTGAATTTCACGTACGAGGTCATAAAAATTTAATCTCGTTAATCCAATTTAAAGACAGAAATAAATTGACTCAAATTTATATTTTTAGAAGAATTTAATAAAATGGTCATCGAACTGAAAAAAATCCTCCGTAAATCGAAACAACTTAAAGGAGTTTAACCTAAAGTTTAAAATAAAGCACATTTCTATAAGTTTCATTAGAATTAAACTGCTTTAGTTAAAATTTAATTTAAAAATTATTTATGATCTAGTGTCATATTAATGGACATTACTGATAGTTATTTTTCAAAAGTTTATCTTAATGAATTAATATTAATAATTTTGAAATGTATTATATGGGAGACACAATATGATACGATATGTCATTGACTAATTAGAGTCTATTTATACCTTTTGGAATTCACTTTTCACTGAGACTAAATATGTGTTTTATTACAGTATGTACACTGATTTTATAAATGTTACTGCATCCATAGCTGACGCTACTTTATCTAGTTTCTTGTCATCCAAAGTGATTTGTAACGATCTTGCCATGCCAAGCGAAGGTTTAAAACCAGACCTAGTATTATAATGAAGTTGTAAAACTAGTACTCATATAAGAAGATAATAAAAGCATATTATATAACTGGATGAGTTCAGCATTACAGACAAAGAGCTTAAGCTCCAGCATCACAATTATTAGCAAATATGATCACATATTACAGAAAGGCCCACATAGTTAGCACTTATTTTTTTATTTCCATATTATTATATATAGCGCTAAGTATTTTTGGGAAGCACCTCACAGTAAGAGGTTCTTAATGGTACCTAGCACCAGTGTTGAACTTGGCACTTCCGAAATCCTGCTTTCCTGAACCAGAGTTGTTAAAGGCATCTTTGGTGCCATTGTTACGATTGCAAGGTGCGTATCTACCCCTAGCAACTTCTACACCTGTGTTGAACTCTCCTTTCTTGAAATCTTGTCCACCTGATCCCGAGTTTTTGAAGGCATTCTCAGTGCCATTGTTTCCACCCAAGCCAAAGAGGTTGCCCAAGAAACCCGACATGGTTGATGTTTGGTCGAGGGAATTAAGGATATTAGTTTATCACAGAAGTGTATATATGTCTCTACTTGCTTTGATGTTTGCTACAAACCCAACCCTCGTTTTATAGACGGGGATTTGAGACTAGGGTTAGGTTAGGCTCAAGCATATTTAGAAACAGACAAGTATTCCATTGGGATTGGAGTGCACTATTTTCTGATTTATATATTCTTTGGTCCTCAGCTAATGTTCTCCCGGGTAAAGCAACGACAATAATTTCAAAATGAATATTATCAAAGATATCTCTTAGCTTCGCAAAGGATAAATATTATTCGTATTCCAAATTTATCATATTATACCACAGATAAGACCAATTGAAAACAAAAGCTACATCGAATTCCTTACAGAAGATATTTTAATGCAACAATCACTTTCCTGTTTCGTTGTTATTAGAATTCGTAGATGGTTGAATATGTAGTTTGAACAAGATCGAGAACATAACATTGAATAAGTAGCTGGGCTAGTTAAATTTAAATGATGCTTGTGACTGTTAAACAAAATGGAAGAACTTTCTTATTCTTACTTTAATTGCTCGATAAACCTAACTTTTTGTGTCCTATATGGTGAAATGTAAAGAACAGCATATTTGAGTAAGTGAACTGCTTATGTTATATCTCTTGTATGTTTTTCTGGTTTAAAAAGGTCATGTATTTTTGTAATGTTGGGTAAACTTAAATGGACAATTTTAAAAGGTAATTAATGTTTTAGCACTGTGGTAAGTTTTAGAGTTCAAAAGTCACGAATTTATTTTGTTATTTTTTTCGTTAATAATCGTTATTATTGTGTCATGTTTTTGTAATACCCATGCCTAGATTAATACGTTGAAAGCAGCGCATACGAAGGACAAAATAGTCTTATGCATATTGATGAGTCCAACTTTGAAAGGACAAAATAGTCTTGTGCATGTTGATGGGTCCAACTTTAAAAAGATAGTAAGTACAAAACTCTAAAAAACCCAAAGAAGAAGTATAGCGATGAGTGCGTAAAGCAGGTTAAACTCATAGGTGAGTTGGAGAGCATGAAAATGAAGGAGATAGAAAGAGATTTGGAGTACATAACTCGTGTTGAAACTATGTGAACCAATACTACAAGAAATGGAGAGATGTTGTATCCTATAGCTGACTTATGGATAAAATCTTGAAGTTGTTGACCGATGACTTTAAGAATATGGTGTGTGTGATTGAAAAGTCAAAAGACTTGTCAACATTGTTGGTTGAAGAGTTTGACGAGTCTTTTATGACGCATGAGTAATGGAAGAAAAAGAAGAAGAAGGTGAAGTCAATTGATCAAGCACTCTAAACAAAAGCGACAATCAAACAAGAGAAGGCAATTTATACTCAAAACACTCTAGGAAGCAAAGGATGAGGTTGAGGAGGCAGAAAAGTGATCATTGAAGTAGAGATTGAGGATAAGAAGAAGAGAAAAAACAATCGGGCAAACAAAATTTGTGTGGACAAGGACGAGGTTGGTGGAGAGAAAGTTGATCGAGCAACTCAAATATTGAGTGTTTCAAATGTGACAAGTATATAGTAACTATGCAAAGAATTGTAACTCGAATAGTTGTTATAGTTGTGGTCAAGTCAGTTATTGCAAAATATTGTTGATATGAAAATAGGAGAGAAAAGACAATCAATCTTTTCATAAAAGGTGTTGAAGAGAGCTTGTTCATGATGACACAAAACTTGGGCTAGATTTGATGTTAAGTGTTGGAATAGTAAGTCGACATACAAAGGAGTCGAACTACACACACTAGAAGACACTAAAGTTAATACTGAAGTATGTTGGTGGAACGGTGTCACTCGGCCTATACTATACTAGGTTTGACAATACGTACAAACTAATAGAGTATGCATTTTTCATGGGAAACATGACATTCACTTGACTTTCGAAGAAATCACCTATAATTTAATACTTTCAATGTGTAAAGCTGAGTACATAACAACATCTTGGTATGTGTCTCGTGCAATATGACATAGAAATCTTTTAAGCAAGATGGAGTTAAAACAAGAAGAAGAGAATGTGATAAGGGTTGATAATAGACCGACAATAGAATTAATAGAGAAACTAGTCAACCATAAAAGGAGTAAGCATATTGATGTTTGGTTTCATTTCATTTGAAAATAAGTGAAGGAAGGTAATGTAAAACATGTGCATGTGAAAAACTGAGATAAGGTTGCAAATATATTTATAAAGCCACTAACTATGTTGTTCAATAATTATTAAAAGTTGATTGAGATGAAGGATAAAAGAAACATTTAAGTTTACATAGAAGTTTTGTTACAGTTTTAAAACGATAGTTAATGTTTTAACAATTTGGTCAGTTTTAAAATGCAAAAGTCAAGAGTTTATTGTGTAATGTTTTTATTGTTAATAGTTATTATTGTGTCAGGTGTTTTTGTAATAATTAGTAGTTACAAAGGCTGGAAGAAAAGCCAAATATTAGTATTGTTGATTGCATTAATAATACCATAGAGGAAAATCATTTTATTCATAGAGTAACTTTGTTGTCTAAGTGGATTGAGATACCCTTGTGTCTATTTTAATATATTTATTAATGATTTTTATGCTAAACAAAATCATTTTCTTATAACTACAGGGTACGTAGACCTTATTGAAATAAAAAAATAATAATAAGATCATCGAAAGTGGTTTTAAAACTCCTAATCCAGGAAAATGTATACCTCTTTTTATTGGCACTGCAAGTAACAAAATAGATTTCTCAACTACTAGCTAGCCCGTTTAACCCTTTTTGTACTAAATATAATTTGATTTTAAAAGAATTCTAGCTTGGGCTAAGAACATATTCTAGACTGAAATTATTAATCTAGACTTAATCAATGTTTGGATATCATAAAAAAGTTAGAATGAAACTTGAACAACCATCTCTCCTTTCAACATTTTTAACTTTATTTCATGCTTACCATACTTCCATTATTTCAAACTTAAATTTGTATTTGGTGTTAAAATACATAACGGATTCATGTCACATATTAAACATTTTTTTACAATTTGAAATTAATAATACATGTCTAGTAAAATTCAAGCACCAAATAATATCATTAGAATTTTTAAAGAAACTACTAAACTATATTTTATTAACTTTCAATTGTGAGAACTTAAATTTATGTAATTAAAAATAGCAATATTAATATCATTCATTTTACAAACTAGAATAAAAAACACAATTAATTGAATTGTGAAACCTATTGTACTGTAGCCTTTACCTAAAGAGAAAATAGAAACTTGTTGTAGAATCTTCTTCATAATTTAAGCATAAAATGTTATCCAACAACTTCATGAATGTAATGACATCAAATTTGATTTAGTGAGGTTGGTGTTTCTCTAGTGGCTCGATGTTTATAATTCTAACTAGATTTGCAGTTTGTTCATGTGTAAAGGAAATCTCATGCTATTATTTTTAAACACATACTATTTAAATTTTATATCGATTAATATATCGATTCAACCAATATCAAAAATATTTTGTATTAAATTTCAACCGATATATATAATTTACAACTACTATAAACACTAACCAAAGTAACATTCAATTTAAAATGGGTTAAAAAAAATAATTGATTATGCTATAAGGGATGTGATATATTCAGTTTAATTTTATATAAATAATAAAGATGGACACATATAACTTTTATTATTTTAATAGACTGGTCGAATCAGATGTCCTTTTGACGTAACTAATGTCACGAATCAGACAACAAGAATATATCTCAAATGAAATAAGCTTTGCATACACTACATATTTTTAAATCGTTTTTTCCCTAAACAAATATTATAATATCTTGAACGAAAGAATCATCTTAAATGAAAAAGTATATTTCTTTGCAAAGGATCATATACCAGTTAGAGTATCAAATATACGATAAGATCATGAATTAACAGCAGTTTGTTACGTGTTCAATTAGAGCAAATTACACTTATTCCTTTCATCCCTAAACATTACACTAGTTTTCTTAATAATTTGACAAACAATAATTCATATTCTCGTAAAAAGTTATTGCAAATATCTTTCGTACCCGTTTTTTGCATTTATGAGTCGCATGTTTCAATATCTATCATGTTTATATTTTCTGAGAAATTTATAAAATAAAATATTTTTAATAATCTCGAAAAACATAAGTTAAGATTCTTACTCTCATTCTACCCTTCTTAAAATATATAGGCTTTAGCTAAATGATTAAAAGTTTTCTAGAAACGAATTTAAGGAAAAAATAATCATTACAAATTTAACATAATTAATATATTACTTAACTTATTTGTGAACATGACTTGCAATATATATATATATATATATAAATATTAAACTTATAACGACATACCGGTATATAAAAAAGATAAATTAAACATATACTAACTTATTAAACAAATATACTAACTTATTTATTAGTTTACTTTGATAAAAAATTGTCATCGACGAAATTTTATCAATAAAAAAGAATTTGTCAGTATTTTATTATCAATAGAAAAATATTAGTAAAATAAAATTTATTAACAGAGATTATAAATTTCAGTTATTGACAAATTATAAGATCTTAATTATTATCATAGTAGAATCTGACAAAAGAAATTATTGTTAATTTAGAATCTTCATAACGGACAAACATTATTTGTCAATAATTTTTATCAATAAAATTGATGTTCAGTTTCTATAGTTGGTTTTAACTATTTCGTTATAAAATTGATCGATAATGAACATCTAATAAAATTTGTTGATAAATCTGGTAAATATATTTTTAGAAAGTTGGTGGATAATTATATTTTTTAAAATTCGATGTTATATTTAACGAAATGTTTGTTATAAATAAAATAAAGATAGGTAAAAAGAAGAAGAGTAGGAAAAGGAAGAAATAACGATGTCGATAGTAACAACAATGGTGACTATGATGATAATAACGAATGAGGAGAAGAAGAATGAGGAGAAAGCACTAGTGCAGTCAGGGGAAACCACAACGGTTATTTTCACCCATAGGCAGCGGTTCTTAAACCGAGACATATCTAAAACATGACATAGTAACCACATTTATATGACCCCATATGTCTATTACACTACAATATATTATCATAATTATAAAATGTTAAGTAACATCATTGGAATGGAACAAAATGTAACAAAGTATGGACTAAAACTATTTTGTAATGTGTTTTTATCATCCAAAGTCTTTATATAGGATGTACAATTATTAATTTCATAGCGTGTACAACATACAATATCAAACTTCAAATCATTTGCTAGCCACAACAAAGTCTTAGAAGACCGTGATTCTTTCAAAACTTCATATTTGAACCATGATAAGAATGTTCTGTTATGCTCCATCAACTGCCATTTATCTTATTGTCTTGGATACTTGTCCTTTACAACGACTTTGTGTGCTTCCAAAAATGGGATCACTTCATCTGTGTTGTTTAATATGTACAGATGTGCTTACATAAATTCTTTACGACTTTTCGTCACCACATTCAAACCTCGGGTACTTTTACTTGTAGAACATCTATTCAACCATGATGTCTGAGGCACTCATATCGGATTTGCTTTAGTCATATATTCAGAGCAAAACTCGAGACTTTCTTTAGCAATATATCTTTCAATCATTGAACCTTCTGGATGATATTGATTTTTGACGTACCCTTTCAAAATCTTCATATAACGCTCAATAGGATACATCCATCTTAAGTATACTGGTCGACACAACTTTATTTCTCTGACTAAATGAACAAGTAAATGCACCATGATGTCAAAAAAGGATGAAGGGAAAAACATTTCTATCTGACACAAGATGACGATAATGTCGCCTTGAAGTTCATCTAACTTTGTAGGATTGATAACTTTACTACAAATTAACGAGAAAAATGAGCACAATCGAGTTATGGTCTACCTAACTTTTTTGGGCAAAATTCCACGAATTGCCACCAGTAACAATTGTTGCATTAAGACGTGGCAATCGTGAGACTTGAGTCCAACAAGCTCTAAGTCCTGCATTGACACTAAGCTCTTGATATTTGAAGAATATCCTTGTGATACCTTGATACTCTTTAAACAAAGACAAAAACTTATCTTCTCTTGTTTGGACATTGTGTAACATGTAGGGGGCAAATAAGTACGTTTACCAATCTCTCTTGGTGCCAACTCTTCTCGGATCTTCATGTCAACCAAATCAAACGAGCTTTCACTCCATTTTCCTGGATGTTGAGTAGTGTACCAATCAAGTTATCACAAACATTCTTCTCTACATGCATGACATCTATGCATTGTCGAACATTTAACTTTGACCGATATGGAAGATTAAAGAATATTGATTTCTTCTTCCAAGGGGTCGTTACAGATAACTTCTTGGACGTTTTTCCAAATACATTATGTACTCTATTAACTTTTTCAAGAACTTCAAGTCCAGTAAGTGGAATGGGTGCATTGTCTTTCTCTTGTTGTCCATTGAATGCTTTCTTTAACCTTCGATATGGATGATTAGATTGTAAAAATCGTCGATGACACATATACATTGTCTTCCTTTTGTGTTTTAATTGATGAGCTGCAGTGTTTTCTTCACATATAGGACATGCTTTATGACCCTTCACACTGTACCCCGACAAATTACCGTAAACTGGGAAGTCATTAATGGTGCAAAATAACATGACATGCATCATGAAATTTTCTGAAGCAAAGGCATCAAATATTTAAACCCCATCAACCACAACAACTTCAAGTCTTAAGCTAGTGGCCTGAGATAAACATCTATATCATTTCCAGACTGCTTTGGACCATATATCAACATTGACAACATCATGTACTTTCTTTTCATGCACAATCCAAGAGATAAGTTGTAAATTATCAGTATAACGGGATAAAAGCTGTGATTGGTACTTAAATTACCAAATGGGTTCATTCCATCAGTAGCTAAGCCAAACCTAAGATTTCTACACTCTTGACCAAATTGGGGGAATTCTTGATCAATATTTTTCCATTGCTTTGAATCAACTGCATGACGAAGCAGTCCATTAGTTGTTCTCTCATCTGCATGACATCTTAAGTTTTTAGCGTCTTTAGAATTCGTGAACAAACGCTTAAGTCTGGCCACGAGTGGAAGGTACCAAACTACTTTCAAAGCAGAACCATTCTTTTCTGTGTGACCACTATCTTCACCGTTGTTTTTTGCCTTGTATCGTAATAACCCATATTTTGGACACTTTGTCAAAACATCATACTCATTTCTATACAATATGCAATCATTCGGACATGCATGTATCCGTTTATACTCCATACCCATTATACAAAGAATTTTTTTTGCATCATAATTATGAGTGGGTAATGTATTTCCATCTGGTAGCATTTCATTCAACAACGACAACAATTCTATAAAACTCTTATCGGTCCATCCATTGGTCGCCTTTAAATTCATTAGCCTTAACACTGCTGACAACCGTGTGAACTTAGTTGAACTGACAAACAAAAGAGTCTTCGCATCAGTGGACATCGTTTCCTACACATGCGCTTGGGCAAAAGCTTATGCGCCAACGTCGCGGATCTTGTCGTCTAAGTTGTCTTCATCTGGTCGATCTTCCATATCCATGGTGGAATCATATACATTTTCAGTTGGAGAGACGGTTGGAAAGTCTGTTACCTCGCCGTGCCATATCCATGTTGTATAACTTCGTATGAAACCATCACAGATATGATGTTCCCTCATATCATTTGTGTTCAACTTCCTTCCATTCAAACAGTTCACACAGGGACATCTAAACTTGACTTCATCATCACTTATACTCGCATTATGTTGCGCAAACTCTATAAATTTTTCTACCTCTCTCTCGTACTCAGTGCTAATGCGTGGTAAATTAATCCACCCTCGATCCGTACGCATGTTTACTGAAATTGTTTACACAATTTCAATAATCTTGAATGATCACTTTGATCGTGTTTGTATTCAAGGTGTGACTCTATCCCATTCAAGAAGATTCACTTTTTTTAGTTATTAAACACATCAATTTTAAAGAACATATATAAAATTTCACGAAATTTTGCCAGCATTTCGCATTGGACTTCAGGTTACACGAAATGAAAGTGATTATAAATCACAATCAAATATGCACCCGAAGATCAATACAAAACACAATTGCAAAATTTCATGAAATTTAAGACATGTATATTAAAATTGATATGTATAATAAACTATGAAAAAGTTATTACTCTTCTTGAACTGTCCAACCGGACAATTCAAGATTCAATACTTGTAAATTATATTACCATCTCCTCTTTATTCATTTTTAAAAGGTACATTTCTTCAAAAAAAATATGGAGATAGCAAATAAGTTTTGTATTGAATCTCAAACGGGAAACTAAGGCTAATTCACAACAATAATATATATTCAAGCAAACAAATAATTATATATGCAACATATAATCAAGTAAACAATATATTCAAGCAAAAAAATTTGATAGAATGAAGAGTCTAAGGATAATTAAGTGTTTAACTCCTATAGTAGTCCATCAAAATTAAGAGTCTAAGGATAATTATCTAAAATACGGGAATCAAAAGAGTAAAAAATAAGAATTATTTTATTATTCTCAATTAATCCAAAAAATACATTATCATACTCTCTATTTGTAATAATCTAATTCTTTTAAAAAGGGAGACTAGGAAAACTAGGAAAAGTAAAATAAAATAAAAGATTATGTATTTATTTCCTCTAATTAGGAAGATTCTAAAGATAATATCTCAAATTACAACACTCCCCCTCAAGTTGGTAAATGAATATCAATCATTCCCAACTTGCCTACAAGATCTTGAAATCTACTCGGAGGAAGCCCTTTTGTAAATATATCTGCTATTTGAAGTTCTGTAGGAACATGAGTTGTAATCACAAAGCTTCTGTCAAGATTATCTTTAATGAAATGTTTGTCAATTTCAATGTGTTTGGTTTTGTCATGCTGTACTGGATTATGGGTTATGCTCATAGCAGACTTATTGTCACAGTGTAGTTGCACCGGGTTCTCCACTTTGACTTTAAGATCATCCAAAATGATTCTCATCCAGAGTCCTTCACACATTCCTTGAGCAAGGGCTCGAAATTCAGCTTTTGCACTAGAACATGATACTCTATCTTGCTTTTTGCTTCTCCATGTTACCAGACTATCTCCAAGAAATACACAATATCCAAAAGTAGATTTTCTGTTAGTAATAGAACCTGCATAGTCAGCATCAGTATATATCTTCATAGTCAATGTGTCTTTTTTTTTAATAATAACCCCTTTCTTGGACTTGACTTCAAGTATTGGAGAATTTTGTCAACTGCTTGCATGTGTCTCTCTCTTGGATCATGCATAAATTGACTCACTACACTAATTGCATAAGCAATGTCTGGTCTTGTGTGTGATAGATAAATCAATTTTCCCACCAATCTTTGATATTGGGCCTTCTCTACAGGAACACTTTCTTTACTTCTAATTTTGTGATTCTGTTCTATAGGAACTTTTGAGGTTCTACATCCCAGCTTTCTTGTTTCTTTGAGGAGATCAAGTACATATTTCCTTTGGGAGATGACAATTCCGTTCTTGGAGTAAGCAACCTCTATTCCAAGAAAATATTTGAGTTTTCCTAGGTCTTTCATTTCAAATAGAGCTGCCAATTTTTCTTTTAATGCCAATTTTCCTGTTTCATCATCTCCTGCAATAATCATATCATCCACATAGACAAGCAATAGAGTGAGTTTACCTGTAGAAGAGTGCTTTATGAATAGAGTATGATCTCCTTGGCTTTGTCTGTATCCCAAGGAAACCATTGCTTTTGTAAATCTTCCAAACCATGCTATAGGGGATTGCTTAAGACCATACAATGTTTTCTTCAATAGGCATACCTTGTTTCTTTCATTTTTCACTTCAAAACCTAGGGGAATCTCCATGTACACTTCCTCATCTAGATTTCCATGAAGAAAGACATTCTTCACATCTAGCTAGTGTAAGTCCCATCCAAAATAGACAGCCAAAGCGAGAATAACTCGAACTGTATTCATCTTTGCCACTGGGGCAAATGTTTCCTCATAATCAATCCCATATGTTTGGGTATATCCTTTTGCCATCAATCTAGCTTTATATATTTCTATTGTCCCATCTGCCTTATGTTTCACTGTGAATATCCATCTACACCCTACTGCCTTCTTGTCTCTTGGCTTATCAACCATCTCCCAAGTTGAATTTCTTTCTAATGCATTCATCTATTCTTTCATGGCTTGATTCCAATGTTCAAGTTTCATGGCCTCTTGGATTGAGGTAGGAATTTTTGTGGCATCAATGGCAGCAATAAAACTTATGTGCTTACCAGAGAGATTGTTAGTGCAAACATATTGAGAAATAGGATATTTAGCACATGATCTTCTTCCCTTTCTCAATGCAATGGGTAAATCCTCAGTAATACTTACTTCCTCATTGATATCTTCAGGGATCCTCACCTCCGGATTAGACGATTTTTCTTGCTCGAGAGTCGAAGTGGGTTGTTCTCTTCTTTCATATTTTTTGCCAAAGAATCTATCTTCTTCCTCACTGTGGACTATGGTAGCTTCATTGCTCAAGTCTTGGACATCCTGCAAAGACAAACATGGTAATGGCAAGAAGGAGAGTTAATCCACTTCAAGTGCTTTCTCCCTCTGAAGTGGTGGACTGACATAAAAGGATTGTATTTCATGAAAGGTGACATCCATGGTGATAAAGACGCGACAACTCTGAGAATGATAACATTTGTACCTTTTTTATTAGAAGGATACCCAATAAAGACACATTTAAGAGCTCTTGGATCTAATTTACCACGGTTAGGATGATGAGAGTGAACAAAAACAACACATCCAAAGACTCGACTAGGTAGACTCGTCAGTAGGGAACAAGAAGGAAGAAAAGACAATAGAGACTCTATAGGACTAATGCCATTTAAGATACAAGTGGGTAACCTGTTAATGAGATATGTGGCAGTTAACACAGCTTGTCCCCGGTAATTTTTTGGAACAGACATTTGAAAAAGAAGAGCTCTAATTACTTCAAGAAGATGACAATTCTTTCTTTATGCAACCTCATTTTGTTGAGGGGTGTTAACACAAGTTAGTTCCTGAACAATACCATTATGAGACAAAAAAATGAGAAATTCATGATTCACATATTCGGTACCATTATCAGATCTGATTCTTTTGATATTTTTTCCAAATTGATTTTGGACAAGATGAAAAAAATTAACAAAAATTTGAAAAACTTCGGATTTATTTTTCATAAGGTATGTCCACGTGACACGGGTACAATCGTCAATAAAGGTAACGAACCATTTGGCTCCGGAAATAGAATCTATGACAGGACCCCAAACATTAGAATACTCTTTTTGTGACTAATAGGATAAGATGCACGATGATGTTTTGACAATTGAGAAATATCACATTTAAAAGATTCAACAGACTCTTTGATAAGACTAAATGAAGGATGCCCAAGCCTTTGATGATGTAACCATATTTGAGATTTTGCCCACGTCTCAGATGTAGCTTGTTGACTCATGATTTTTGTGTTGCTTTGGCATTAAACACTAAAAAATACAACCCACTATGCTCCTTAACAGTTAAAATTTTCTTTCCCGTGACAAGGTCCTGAAAAACACAATAAGTTGGAAAAAATGTTATTGAACAATTTAAATCCTTTGTGAGTTTTTGCATAGAGATAAGACTATTAGCTAATTGAGGAACATGTAAAACATCCTTCAATACAATAGATGAGTCCAAAATTATATTCCCAGAGTCGCATATAGGTATACCCTGACCATTCGCAACTGTAATAAGTTGTTCTTTATTTCTTTTACCGTATGAGTCGAAGGACACACTGAAAGGTGTCATATGATCAGTTGCACCCGAATCAAGGATCCAAATACCTTGAGATACATGATCAACAGTATTGAGGCAAGTCTTACCTTTTATGGACAGAGTACATGATCCAAAGGGCTTACTCATTGATGCATCCATTACTTTCCAGGGAATAACTTTTACTTCAGACATCCCGTAGAACGCAACCAGGAGTCTCCAAGACGATGACGGCGTATGAGTCACACCGAGAAAAAAGGAGTAGAACTTAAAAGCTCAAATCTACTCAAGAAAAGGTCAAACGGGTTGTCACAAACCCTAGGAAGAGACTCAGAGGCTCCGGCGACTCTATCTGAGGCGGTGGCGGCGAGTGGGTCACACCGAGAAAAAAGAGAGGAACTTAAAACTCAGATCTACTCAAATGTAGGCCAAACGGGTCGTCACCGACCCTAGGAACAGACTCAGGAGTCTCAGGCGACCCTTTCTGTTGCGGCGGCGGCGAGTGGGTCTCGCCAGAGGTGGGCGCGTGGGCTACACACGCCGGCGACGGTGAAGGCGCGTGACGGCTCCTCTCACGCAGCGACTTCTGGCGTTGTGGTCGTCGGAGTTGGGTGCACCTTTCTGCCTTATCAACGACCCCAACCGACGAGGGGGGCAGCGGCGGTGGTCGAACAACGACAATGGCATGACTGTGTAGTGGCGTTTATGCTCGCCGGTGTTGGGCGCACCTTTCTGCCCTATCAATGACCCCAACCGGCGATGGAAGCAGCGGTGGTCGGACAGCGGCAGCAACGCGACTGTGCAGCAGAACGGAGCCCCAAGATCGGAAGCTCTTGATACAAAGTAGAAAATAAGAATTATTTTATTATTCTTAATTAATCCAAAAAATATATTCTCTACCTCTATTTGTATTAATCTAGTTCTCCTAAAAAAGGAAACTAGGAAAACTAGGAAAAGTAAAATAAAATAAAAGGTTATGTATCTATTTCCTCTAATTAGGAAGATTCTAAAGATATTATCTCAAATTACAACAAAAAGTAACATTTGCCCTATAGTAGTCCTTAATTTCAGTTTTTAACTCCTATAGTAATCCATCTTAATTATATGAAAAACATTACTCTAACACTGGTT
Organism: Vigna umbellata; assembly: GCF_029865625.1. NCBI lineage: Eukaryota > Viridiplantae > Streptophyta > Magnoliopsida > Fabales > Fabaceae > Vigna > Vigna umbellata. The sequence goes on along the minus strand of NC_142165.1, from coordinate 58,744,496 downwards.
TTTTAATCTATATCTAATTTAGTTACATTCTAATGTCAAAAGTATTGTTGAATCAATATATAATTATATAATTTTTCTTATACACACCAAATAATACATATCATTATAATCATATTTCAATCAAATTCTACATCAAACAAATACCATATATCAATCACAGAAAAATCAAAATCCAAGGGGTTTTAAGAACTTACCGTGGCGGTGACGGACGACACCAAAGGCAGTGGAGCGGCGGCGGTGCAGCGGGGACAATGGCGGAAGTAGCACTTGGAGAAAAGGCTCCTACAGTTCGCGCAACTGATAGAGCCACCGAACTTGGACAACACTTCGCCTGAGACAATGGAGGCGCCGATGGTGAAGGAACTGTGGCGGCATGGTCTTTGACGAAGGGAGAGAAACGCGACAGAAAATAAAATGGAGACCGCGAGAGAAAGAAGAAGAAGGAGCAACGAAGGAGGGGTGAACATGCGACGGAGGCGCGACGAGAAGCAGTGAGGGAGGTGCAACGAGCAGGCGATACAATGAAGGAGATTCGTAGAGGAAGAGGAAAGTTTGCGTGAGAAGAAATTTGTTTCATGAATCTGGCTAAGTAAAAACGCTATTACCTCGGTTCCTACACTTAACCGAGGCAATAACAACTAACTACCTCGGTTTTAAGTGAAACTAATGCCTAAAGCACTCAGTAAATTTCAAATTTAAAAATATTTTAACACTATAGGCATCAGTTGACCGCTTACCCGAAGCAGAAACACCGTATGACATCGGTTAATTTGAACTAAGGAAGTATCATATGACTTTTCATTAATTAGGAACGTTCTCTGGCAAAGGTGTGCAGGCTGCTGGCAGGAGATACTGCCTCAGTTTTGTGACTAACCGAAGCAGTATGTTTATTCTTCTTAACCAAGTCAGTCATGACAGAGGTATTTGAAGGGATGACACAGGGTTTGGTAGGGAAGGCAGGCCTATAGGCCTCGGTTCCCCATCCAACCGAGGCAGTATCTCTGCTACCAAAAAGGTGTCAACTGAAAGGTCTGAGTTAGGTGTAACAAATGGAGGTTTTAGCTTCGGTTGTTTATTTAACCGAGGCCGTATGCATTTTATGCATAGGTTCTTTTATAACCGAGGCATATTGTTTGGTGAAAATAACAAAACTGCCACCGCGTTTTGATACACTTCGGTTTCTCTGAAATCGAAGCGTAATCTACGAGTTAAGAGCGGATTGTTACTAGTGAAGATGAAGAGAAGTAGCAACGGACGTGGTGATGCAATGACAATGGTGATAGATGTGGATGACGATGATAGAAAATGCAATACTTGAGGAGGAGGAAACCAAGCGGAGGATGACGAAGAAAAAGAAGAGAGACAACAAAAAACAAAACAAGAAAAGAGAAAGAAGAATAGAAAGAGAAGGAGGATGACCGACATAGGATTTCCTTTCCGTTGGCCTTTAGCTTTCTAAACAAAATACCATTTATCTGGTTCCATATACTCTCTATGATACCTATCCACATCCCCCAAATCATATTTCCTGTTTCTACTTAACTCCATTAGGTGAAAATATTGGAAAAGTGTTCTTGTTTGATTATGGTCTACATTGTTAACACCTACCCAAATATCACACATTTTCCATACTATTGCAACTATCTTATATTCAAAAAATAAGTGGTTGGTTGTTTCCTCACTCTCCCCACACATAACACATAAATCGTTGTCTAACTTATATTTTAGGTTTTCCTTAGTTGCTGGCCTATTTAGCATAACCCTTCATGCAAAATATTGGGTAGAAGCCGTTGTTAAGACTCTGGCAAGTGTACCGAATCGTATCAAGTAATATAAAATGGTAACACCATGTATCGTTTCCTAAAGGACTCACGGTACTAAACAATTATGTAATTGCTTAACCAATTAAGACTTAAGAACAATTTTTGGGGGTTTTCAATGCAAATGCAATAAAAATAAACATGAATGCAATTTGATCAATTGAGGCTAAATACTAGAATGGATGGATGAAGTTGATAATATGATATGAATATGTTGTTGGGGTTTAGATTTCACCAAGTTTACTCTCATGTATATACGAATTCTACTTCTTTATTAATGTCAATGTCACTATCTAAAATACTTAAAACCCGATTCCTCGGCGAAGAAAGCCTATCCTTTAGTATTAGTTCATACAATTCCTTGCATTCCTAATAATTAATTCTGAAGAACATAAGCTTAAGACAACCAGAACTCATACCCCCATTCCTGAGCAATACTGCTTCTGAGAATAATTTCATGATCATGAATTGTAAGATGCCTTCCGATACTCATGCAAATCATACATCATGCTAATGAATGAATTAAACAAAACAAGCAATACGCGAAGAAGAATTACCCTAAAAATTAATGGAAGAAGCATATATAATCAAGAATCAATTCAATACATGAAAGTTTACAAAGGTTACATCATTCCCCAACAACAAATAAGGTTTAGTTCCCCATCATCATGGAGAAACTAGATGAACAATGAAAGAATGAAAGAATTAGAAAAACCTTAGAAAGAGAAGAGGAAAGCTGTCACATCCCCAAATATACCCTCAAGGAAAAGGAGAGCTGTCACATCCCCAAATATACCCCCAAAGGGTGAAAAGTGTATTTTTGTGCTTAAGTCATCAAAAGATACAATCCGTAGGACGTCCAAGTCTTTAAATAGAACATAAAAATAACAGAAAACAGGTTCAAGCCCACGAAACTGACGCTCAGCGCTCGGGCGTCGTACAGGTCAAAATTGGCACTCAGCGCCCCTAGAAGAGGGCCCGGGCGTGGTGCGGGAAGAAAACTGACACTCTGGTTGACTTTTCTGCATTCTAGTTGACTTTTCTACACTCTGGTTGACTTTTCTGCATTCCAACTATTTGGTACTTTAACTCTTCTTTCAAATCATTCCAATAGCCAACAAAATCAAGGGAATTTAGTAATAAAGTCATCAAGTATAACCTCAACTCTCTTATTCACAAAATTGAAGCAAAAAACATGAGTTAAAACAAGTTTCTAAGTCAAAAAGGGTGCATTTAGTATCAAAATTACATCACAGATACCGATATTTTCAACTGTTATCACAACCCCAAACTTGAAATTTTGTTTGTCCTCAAGCAATATGTAACTTGGCTTAACAAAATAATCATACTACAATGGTCTAGCACACCAAAAAACATTTTCTTTTTAGACAAGTAAATCACTCATGAATGCTCATCATAGAAAGATTAGTCAAGATATAATGATGCTTTAGCCAATCAAGCTTCAACTATGGTGCTCACATAATCAAGACATACACAACAGATGCAAACCTCATGGTTAATCAACAACCAAGCAAGAATGTTACCCTATATGCATGGAACAGTTCCTCACCAAGGATAGTGTTTCACTCAAGTACTCAAAAGTGTTTCACTCAAGCACTCAAAAATGTTTCACTCAAACTCAAAGGTGTATAGTGAGGTGACACTCTTACAATCTACCATCACAATGTCACGTGAATCAACTTTGTCTTTCATTTAACCACATATCAAACACACTCACAAGCAAGTTATCATCACAAGGACTTTTCAAGGCTTGTATTGAGGTCGGGCTAAGAAGAAAATTGGTTTTTCTAGACAACAAAATCCTTGAGTCAAGAGAGTGCATAATTCATTCATCCACATTAACAATTAATCTCTTTCTTCTTTTATGTGAGAAACCAATATTCAACTCATTCCCAAACTTTACTTGCATTGAGCTTAACCTTTTCTTTTCTTTCTTTTCTTCTCTTTTGTTTTTTTCTTCTTTTGCCCAATGCTCTTTAATGAATTTCACAAAGTTCTTTTCAGTTTCTCACAATCCCAAACTTGAACCATTCTCCATTACCACAAAAAATTCTCTACTTAAATCAATGTAAGGATTTCAAAAAGGGTTTTTCCACTTTTCAAATTTAGGCTCAAGGTTCAAAGGATAAAGAGAAACATTGTTCTTTGTTGGGTCCACCTATTGGCATTGGCTCTAAGGGAGAAGAAAAAATGGCCTTGATCATATGTAACAAGCAAGCAAGTGGTTCAATCATAGAAAATTAGGAAAAATCAATCATGCTTCCAAAGCAATAACATTCAATCAATCAAAAAAACTCTAGAGTCCAACCTCTCACCGGTTAACTCAAGTTCCACAATTTAATAACATCCTACCTAGCAAATTAATCACAATTGACATCATGCATCTGTTTTTAACAAAACTATGAGCAACCACCATCTATGCTTAAAAGCCTCACAAATCATTAACTCAACATGCATCACAGAACAATAGAGCAAACACAAGAATATTACTCATCACAAACAGTTTATCACATCATACCCAACCATTGCAGCACAATTCATTAAACCAAGTACATAAGCAATCTAACATAAAAACAAAATAAACAAAATTTAAATAAGCATAAAAATAAAACAAAAACATAAAAATCCTGATCCAGCAACATCCATCAGTAGATGCTTCCATCTGAATCTTCCAGCATCCATCAGTAGATGCAAATCCTTCACATCAGCATCCATCAGTAGATGCTCTCAGTAAGATCCATTAGTAGATGTCTAGTCTTTATGATCAGCATTCCTCAGTAAATGTTGATCTTTCTCATCTTCATTGGCATTCATTAGTAGATGCCTTCAGTAGCATCCATCAGTAGACACTTAATCACATAGCATCCATCTATAAATGCTTAATCACATAGCATCCATCAGTAGACGCTATCAGTCATCACCCTCAGCATAGCAGCATCCATCAGAAGATGTTGTCATAGCATCCTTCAGTAGATGTTGTCCAGCATCCATCAGTATATGCTGTCATTCCTACAAAGAAAAATCAAATCCAAAAGAAAAATAATCAGAAATTGGGTTGCCTCCCAATAAGCGCTTGTTTAACGTCACAAGCCTGACACCATTAAGCACAATCTGCATCTATGTTGTTGGTGTTCCTTTTGCTTTCATCACACCAACTCATTTGCAGCATCTTCTTGTTCACCTTCTTTACCCTCCTTGAATAAGGAGCCTCAATCTCAATAACTCCATTCTCTTTGATATCTTTAACCACTTCATGCACAGAGTCTTGGTGAACATAACACTTGAAGGCTGGCGCTCAATGCCCTCAATGGAGCGCCCAGGCGTGCCCTGCGACCTTCTTCAATTGACTTTTCTGCACTCTGGTTTACTTTTTTGCACTCTGGTTGACTTTTCTGCATTCCAACTATTTTGTATTTTAACTCTTCTTTCAAATCATTCCAATAGCCTACAAAATCAAGGGAATTTAATGATAAAATCATCAAGTATAACCTCAACTCTCTTATTCACAAAACTAAAGCAAAAACATGAGTTAAAGCAAGTTTCTAAGTCAAAAAGGGTGCATTTAGTATCAAAATTACATCACAGGCAACAATATTTTCAACTGTTATCAGCCACTACCTTAATAGCCCATAATTTTTTAAAAAGGATAACTTCTTCTCCAATGCTCTTGTCATAAAATCTGTTATACGCATCTTTAACTATATAAAAGTCATCATCTTCACCATTCCATACCTAGGTATCCTCCTTTTTCTAACTTAGTGAGATTTTGAAAATTTTTGTCATTATTGTTTGTACATGTGGCTTTTCCCATTTGAACTATTGTCTCCTCTAACTTATGTTCCATTCTCACTTGTCTTGGTTCTATTGTCCTACCTCCTTCAATTTTACTTGTTTCATATTTTAATTTGCTTACAATCTAGGATATCGGTGTTCTACTATTATTTCCTCGAGTCATTTATCCTCCCAATATTTTATCCTAGTTCTTGATCCAATCTTACATTTCAAACTCTTATCAAACTAACTTTCTTCTGTACATTCAAAACTTTTCCTTATATCTCTACCTCTACCAAGATTCACTTTTATGATTCCGATCATCATTAAGACTTATGCATGACTTATACTTAGATTTTATTATATCTTTCCATAGCCCCTCTTATGTTCCGAGTCTCTAGTTGCATTTTCCTAGTAGAGATATAATAAATGATTTCTTTAATTCCTTGTCCACCCTCTTCCTTATTTTGACACAACTTTCCCTATTGGACCAAAACTATTTTTATCCATTATTTCCCCTCCCATAAGAATTTCTTTTGTATTTTCATAATCTCTTCACACACACAAATTAACGCCTTAAATAGTGACATATAATACAAAGGTAATGTTGTTATTACAAATTGAATTAGACAAACTCTTTCTGCAAAAGATAATTCTCAACCCTTCCATTTTGTTAGTCTGCTTTTTATTTTATTGATCATTGGCAACCAAAAGTTTTAATTCCTTAGGTTGTCTCACTAGTACATAAAAGGGATATGACTATTTTTTTTTCACATTAAACTACGATTAACAAACTATATCATATTCAAGCTGGTGAAAAAGGTTGGATTATAAGTTATGATTGAAGATTGTAGCCTATAATACACAATAGGGTATGATTCATGAAAAAATACAACGTTAAATTTTATTTTTCCTAATTTTAAAATCATAATAGGCTACATTTGAATAAAAAATTGTAGCCTATTATTTATGGTTTTTTTTCATCTAACCATAATCTATTTTTTTTGTTAAAGTATTTGTATTTTAGTTACTCTTCCTCCATTAAACAACCTAAAAGATTAACATAAGATTTAACAACAAAAAATAAATCACTATGAATGAGAAAAAGCTAAGAGCATAGTGCTTGAACACATGGTGCTTGATCTTGAACACATAATGCTTAAACAATTGGAAAAATAACACCAAAGAATAACAAAACATATGGTGAACAAAGACAACATAGAAAGAGTTCTTCAAATGAACCTGGAGAACCAGAAAGATCTTCAAACATCACTACAAGAAAAAAGTGTATTACATACAGCAAAAATCCGTATATAAGACCCAAAATCCGTATATATTCTGTGTTTATATACGGATTACATACGGACAAAAATCCGTATATAATACCATCGTAGCTAAGTTTACATACGGATTTATCCGTATATAAATTATATACGGAAATTATATACGGATTTATCCGTATATAAGTTATATACGAAAATATCCGTATATAAGTTATATACGAAAATATCCGTATATAAATTATATACGGAAATATCCGTATATAACTTATATACAAAAATTATATACGGATATTTTCGTATATAACTTATATACGGATAAATCCGTATATAATTTCCGTATATAACTTATATACGGATATTTCCGTATATAACTTATATACGGAAATTATATACGGATATATCCGTATATAATGGTTTAACAAGAGCTAAATAAATTCTCTGTATATAGCAGTTCCCCATGCACAATATACAAGCAGACCTGGACATTATAGTGAACATTCAGCATTGTTACAAGCAAACCTGGACATTATACATTGCACATTGACATATAAATTTAATAAGGTTTTTAGATACACTTAATCTACAAAGAAAACATTGTATATGAATACATAAATATTGTATAATGTAAATATAACTGCAACATTTGGTAAGTTCATAAACAGATTGTAGTTGTGGTTCTAAATAATAATGCATGTAATCATCATTTCCATCTTGTGGTTGCTGGTGTGGTGGTTGTTGCTGTTCTGGAGGTTGCTGTTCTGGTTGGACTATATTGTACTAAATTGGTTTGATAGATGTGGGTTGCTCAAGTCCCTAAATTGGCACGTCAAATTAATAGATGTGGGTTGCTCAAATTAATATTGTAAGTAACCCTTCAGACTTGTTATCATCTCCATATGTGTTGTTACAAATATGGCATACTTTTAAGAAGAAATCTTTCAATAATATGTATACTAATTATTTACTTAATTATTTTTGTCTTGATATGTTTATTTTTTCAACTCTGTGCAGATACATTGTAACGGCCAGATACAAAATTAATAAATATCAAATATTAAAGTCACTATTAATTTCAGAGTCAAAATTTATTTAAATCATAAGACATACATATCACCTATATTATTAACTATACCATAATTACATAAAAAGTTTCCAGTCAGGATAAATGGAGTCTGTCACACTTTATTACAATTTTATTTATATATATATATATATATATATATATATATATATATATATATATATATATTTACTATATTTTTCAATTAGTGAAATGAAATAGTAAATAAATGGTATTTTTATATTTACTTAAAAGACATGGTCACGGGACACAGTGGGGTAAATAAAAAAAAATACAGTTTTGATTCCCAAGTATTGAATTTTGTTATTATCTAAAATTATATTTGACGCAACCACAACAATAAGTTAACACATAGCCTCATTCTCTTTTTGACCCTTCATTTTATTTATTTATATTTATACAACCAGTGAAATTACAACCACCAAATCCTAAAACCTGCAGTTTTTGAAATCCACCTGGCTCTATTATGTTCACATCTTGAGGTATCATTTCGTTGAAAAAATTCTTGGAGAGCATAAGGGTACTGAGGTTTTTGAGCCCCCTGAGTATTGTCAGAGGCCCAGTAACATTCCTCAACTTGTTAGTAGAAATTGATAGGAAAGACAAAGACTCTAGTTCAAGGATACTGGGAGAAATCTCTCCCTCAAGCTGATTAGATGCAAACCTCACAGCTGAAAGTGATTTGCATGCATAAAGGGTTGGTGGTAAACCACCGATAAAATAATTGTTGCCAAGATCAAGTGTAGTAAGGCTGAGGAATCCTGAGAAATTGAATGCAGGGATATTTCCCACCAAGAGATTGACCCTTAAATTCAACACCACAAGATTAACACAGTTCATCAGAGACGGGGGCATAGTACCTGTCAAATTGTTGACATGAAGGAGTAGCCGTTCCAACTTGGAGAGTTTACCAATTTCACGGGGGATGAAACCTGTGAAATGATTGGAGTAGAGCTCCAAAACTGTGAGGTTGGTAAGGCCAACTATACCATCTTCAATTGTTCCAGTGAGTCTATTGAGGGGCAATGAGATTTCTGTGAGAGAAACAGCATCAAAAAGATCACTTGGAATAGGCCATGACAGAAAATTGAAGCCTGCTCTAAATCTCTCCAGCTTGGAACATGCTCCAAGTCCAGGCTGAATGGCACCATCAAAATCATTGGAGGAATAATCCAAGAATCTTAGAGAGGAGGAGTTACGGTCATTAATGCAAAACAGGGAAGTGGGAATATGACCTATGAAGCTGTTATTACTAACATTCAAAGACACCAAACTTCCTCCAGCTGCAGCAGCTGCCAAGTTCTCGAGCAAAGAATTTGGAAGTGTCCCGTTGAAAAAATTGCTGGACAAATCCAGCTCCTGGATAGCAGCACCACTGCTATTTTTGCCACTGTTATCAATCCCAAAAGGTGGCAATTCACCAGACAGATGATTGTAGCTCAAATCAAGAACCACCAAGTGACTGAGCAATGAAAAAAGCTGGTGCTGGAGACCACCAGATAATCTCTTATGGGAGAGATTAAGGTGAGAGAGACAAGAGAGGTTTGTGAGAGAGGGGGAGATGAAGCCAGTGAGGCCTCTAGAAGGTAGCAAAAGATGTGTGACTCTAAGATCCCCATCACAAGTAATGCCTTCCCAAGCACAGCAGTCAAGAGAATCAGACCAATTGAGATAAGGAAAAGGTGGAGAGGTGGATATGTTCCCAGAGAAAGCCAAGAGGGAGAGTTTATCAATCTGACTACAAGAGGAAACATGAACAACAAACAAGGAGAAGAGGAATAAGGGGACTATGATAGAGACCATGAAGTTGGAAACCATGTAAGAATTGTAAAGGGAATATGCAGAGGAAGATGAAGATGGTGATGACATGAGAAAAACTGAGAGAATGGAGTGTTTGAAGTGATGGTTGGTCATGAGCAGGGGATCCATGATAGACCTTCTGGTATCCAAACAGCAAGCTCATCTCAATTGGCAAAGGCCGAGATTCTAAGGTCTGATGAAGCAAAGAAGAACAAGCCATGAGCAGGGGATCCATTGAGGTAATGAAAGATTCTTTGAGCAGCATTGTAATAAGTATCAAGAGGTTTGCATAGAAATTGGCTGAGTTGTTGTACACATAATCAATATCTTGCTTGATGATGGTGAGGTGCAAAAGTTTGCCAACTAACTGCCAGTAACCAGCAGCATTACATAAAAGTTGTCCATGATTTGCCATAAGTTTAATAGAAGGATCAGAAGGAGTGTTAGTAGGTTTAGAACCAATCAAACCACTGTCATCGAGAAGTTCAAGAATATATTTTCTCTTATTCATGTGAATTCCAGATTTGGACCTTGTAATTCCAAGACCGAGAAAGTATCTTAAAGATCCTAGGTCTTTGATTTTAAATTTGGTATCTAAGATGTGCTTAAGATGATTAATTTCTGCCATATCATTGCTAATTAAAACAATATCATCCACCTAAACAAATAATGCAGTAAAAGAAGTAGAAGCAGATTTGACAAACAAAGCTTGATCTGCAGAAGATTATTCGTAATTAAGAGAAAGAAGAGTAGCAGATAAGGTACTATGCCATTCTCAACAAAGGGGAAGTAAACTAGGAGGAGGGACAAGATGAATTGGCAAAAGCTAGGCTTTTAGATGATGACATTTTCCTGGGTAAAGTTATAGATAAACCTAGTAAATTCATGAAGGGACAGATAAAGAGGACAAGGATGTTTTTTGATGAGGCAGAGAAAGGAGTTGCAGAGCTAAACCCTGCTAGCAGGTGGCCAGTGTGGGCATCCACAAAGTCAGTTCAACTAACATGCACACTAACTACAACAAAATCTATCTAAGGGTAATCTAAAAATCCACTAAGTTGTCTAAAACAATTTTTAATGTTCATCTAACACAACTAAGAAGTACTTCTTTTGGTGAAATTCAAATCAATTTTAGAATGAAAAGCCAAACAATTTAAACTACTACTAAACTAAGTGAGTGAAATCTATCAATTTAAGACACTACACTAATAATGGTCTAAAAACAACTAATTAGCACAGGAAGTGTTGATCATCAATATCATCAAGACTAACGTCACAAAGTTGTGGTGATGCCAAGTTTTTCTAAATTTTATCTAAAATAGAGTGGCACTTCTAAATTACTTCTAAACATTTAACAGTGGTAGACCTTGGTGGAACATCCTTCAACACCACAGAACCAGATTTGGAGCTAAGACTATCTCTTCCAGCTGCTGCCATTGAAAACAGTGGCAAGTTCTAGTAATTGTAATGCTTTTGTTTACAATTATGATTTGAAAAAACACATGAACAATACATGCATCATTTCAAGAGTTGAAACCCTTCACAATGGCGTTTGAGAGGTTTGTTATGGCTGGTTATACACCTAATTACGCTTAGTTATATATATGTTTAGGGTTAGTTAGTACAATCTAATGAATGTGTATACCCATTCCCTGCTCAACCCTTCTATAATCCCTTATACCCCTATACCACCATTATTCTTCCCAAATAATTTACCCTTAAACTCACTATGACCCCTGGAATCATCTCCACCCTAAAACCAACTATATTTCCTAGTTACAATATTCCTTGCATGTTCCCTGCACATGCCGAACCCTTTCTTATTATCTTTCTTTCCCAACATAACCACGATGAGAAACTAAGCCCTTCACACATTATTTCATTCATGCTACCCAACCCGAGGCACTCTCACTATTAAGTCCTTCACCTGCAACCTACCAACCTCTCCCTCTCTTCCACTCATACTCCTTTTCCACAACACCTACACCCACCACCTCCTTTCTCCATAATTATTCTACCAATCGACTCTCATTCCCTTCAATGTTCACACCTCACTCAACCCAAAAACCCTTCATCCTATACACTATTCTCATTCGCTCATTCTCGTTGTTCTTGCCTAGCTTACACCACTATCTCTCACTCATATCAACTCACGTAGCTCTTCGTTTAACCCAAGGCCCTTCCACAATCACTCTACCCTTCTTTCCTTTTTCTTCCAACTATGTGATATATATATAACCTAACCAGTACTTGATACAAAGAACTTATGCATGAAACCAACTTCTTCCTTTACTACCAACTTATTGCAATACTAAAATTTGATACAGAACATTCTAGCACAGCATTAAATATTTACAGGCCCAGCCACTTGACAAGGAAAGAGACTTAGTCACTGTGACACTAAAGAAGAAAGAATCGTACCAGTCTATACAATTCAAATACAAAACAACATATTGTTTACCAAACGAAGCAAAATAACACAATACAAATCATTTTTCTGCATCTAACAAACTTTAAAGGCAAACGAACTCACTCACATTCGCAACTCCAGATGCTATATGTCTCACTCCATAAAACCAGTACGAATCTACTTAACCCGCCACACAGTAGCCTCAATCGATGCTTCCAAACACTCTAACCACGGCTTGCGACCCGAACCATAGATGTGACAAATAAAACACACAAAAATGAGATTAGGGTTCACGATTTTCACCATTAAACAATTACTAAGCATTACAATTTACTTACCAGATGAAGCTACTCTTTCAGCGCCCAACTACGGCACTGCACCGAACAATGAGGCCCAACGACAGTGTTTGATGAAGGATTGATGAAGGTCACAGTTCGAAACAAAGAGATGACGAAGAACCAAAGCCACACCGAAGAGGGATGGAGACAACAACAACCAGACCGAAAGGGCTCGAAAGAAGGGATGCGACAGGGTTCGAGAGAGATAAGAATGCACCAGGGTTCAAGAGAAAACAAAGCACCAGGTTCGAAAGAGAGGAAAGCTCGAGCTGAGAGTGAACATAGGGTTCCAGCTTCCGCGTAATTAGAAATACATTTTTCTAAAATTATTTCCCAAATCCGTATATAATATCTGCAGATAAAATTTGGTTCCAACTACATACGGATAATACAGGTTATATACAGATCCTATCCTTGGGTAATTTTCCCCCCACCCCGCGCCAACATTATATACGGATATTATATACGGATAATCCGTATATAAAATTCCGTATATAATATCCGTATATAACGCCTTTCTTTAACATCCGTACATAATTTCCGTATATAATGCCCGCTTTACATACAACTCTAGATCCGTATATAATGTTCCGTATCTAATTCCATTATTTCTTGTAGTGCATGGTCATGACAAACTTGCAAACGAGAGACAAAACAATAGACAAAAGAGAGATGAGGAAGAAAAACCCAAATGCACCTTGGAATAAAAAATGAGTAAGTAAAATGAGAGAGGAAAAGGCAACAAAGAATGAACTTGCGAGCAAATGAGCATCCTCGCTGCATCACTTCGAATGAACATCAAAACATAACATAAAATGGAGAGGAAGAGGAAACAAATCTTACGATGGTGCTAAACAACGAAGAAGAATGAAGGAAAAGTGTTTGTAGTGTTGGAGAAAACGAATAGTAACATAAAGGGAGGTAATAGAGGTTGGTGGGTCTAGTAAAAGTTCACAACCTTTACCCTAGAAGTCATCATATAGGCTGGTTCTTTAAATAATCATAGCATATACCCTAGTAGACAAAAAATATGCTACAATTGCTAGTAGAACCATAGCCTATTCTTTGGCTATGAGAGTATATATTATTTAAGAGAATTGTAGTCCATACCTTGTCTTATGAAGAATAAGCTACGGTTATTACTAAACCATAGTCTATTCTTTGTCATAAATTACAAAAATATCACCACATTTTCATAGTTTACATTTTTTGTAAAACCGAAGCATATTATGCATAGAAAAATGCAATAATTACACTAGCTAGTGTTTTTCACGTACATTCCTAAATACCTGAATGACATGCTCGTTATTCTATAATTAATCACTAAGTACTTCCTTATTTAACTCTCTTCTACATTCTTTCCTCTTATTTTACTCTTATAAATATTCACTCATGCTCCAATGTCAATTCAAAATATCTTAGTATATACATTTTGTTACAATCATGTTTCTAATGTTTGCCTTACAAATAAACAATATATCATCTACAAACTATTGCATATTTATTGTGATGACTTTTCTCACTAATTGTACTGCTTTTAAGAGTTATTTTTTTACAAGTTGTCTAACTATCCAACTAAACCTTTTAAATCTATTAAGAATAGTGATAACTCTCAGTATTTGCATATTTTTCTAGGCTAAAACTCTTTTCTTAAGGTTCTTTAGTTTTTAATTCTTTAGAAATAGAATAGTTTAGTTTAAATAATTAGAAATAGCTTTTAAATAAAAATTTGGTTAATTTTCTCTTTTTAGGCTAATAAAATAGGTTTTTAAGTAATTAGATTTTTTTTTAGAAAAAATAGTTTTTAGAAAACAGGTTATTTTTCTAGTATTTTCTTTTTTTGTTTTAACTCTTCAATTCATTTTATTTTGTAGGTTTTTGGGCTGATTGGAAGCTTTGGCTGATAACTAAGAGCTGCTGCCACTACACTGGGCCACAGGACTGCAGTGATACATTGTTGTTGCTGCTGCATTGGAGAATTGGGCCACTTGAGCTGCCACTGCATTAGGCTGAAAGTGAATTGGGCTGCATGGGCTGATTTCAATTAATTGGAACGGTGTCGTTTTGGAGAGACTGAAGATATTGTTGCAGGGGTCTTTCCTTTTGTGATTTCAGTTGGCAGAGAACGTTTTGGAAAGCTAGGGCAAAAAGAAAGAGCGAAGTGAGAGCAGCTTTGTGTGAACCTGCCCGGAGATGGAAGAGGCTAACCGGAAAGAAAAAAAAAAGAAGCTGACCGTGGAGAAGGAAAGCTGACTGGAGCTGCCCGTTGGAGAAGATCGAATGGCTGGAAACGCGAGCTCAAAGCAAAAGAAAGATGACTGTCCGATGAGGTGAAGCGAAGCGTCCAAATGAAGCAAGGTTTCCTTCTCACGTTTATTTTCTTTTTAGTTTTTGACCCTATATAAAGGGCTTTCACCATGTAAAGCGAGAACACTTCTACACATTTTTTCTCCCTTTTGCAGTTTTCTGTTCTAGAGTCTAGGGTTTTTACGCTTTTCTTAGAATAGGATACTGTTCTTGCTTCTGGATTTCGCCGAGACAAGTGCGAGAGTGATAGCCGCGCGAATCTTGGTGACTTCCGGTATAGTTGTAATCTTTGTTTCATATTAATAAAGTTTTTTTTTTCTATTCTCGTTTGTGTTTTGATTGTTCTTCTTCAATGTTTCTGTGTTTTCTTTGTGTTGTTTCATTGAAACTGAATTGGACTCTAAAACTCTGCATTCTGTGATTCCTTTATGGAATTAATTGACTCCACAGCGAGTATTCTTTATCGAGATGTCTTCTCGAGTCGGAGATTAATCCAGTGCATAAAGATTGATTAGGTTTTGTGTTTCTATTATGTTTCTTTCTATTTTCCAGTATGTGTGATTTCAATTTCAGTGTTGTATTCCTGTTCTTGTGAAAGTGTGCATTGATTGAATAATTGAGTGAGAATTTCCATTTTAAGTTCTGAAATATGAACTCAAAAGACCCCAAGGAGGGCTTACATTTCTCGGAATGTCTTTCTGAAGAGGAATTGAGACTCTTTCATTCAATCTATTGCATAATTGTCTCTGTTCTTTGTTTTTTAGTAATTTTGTAAAATTATTTTAGTGTTTGTTAATTTTCTTCATCATTGATTACTTTCCAGATTAGAATAGCCACTTTATCCATGCATTTCATATAGGTTCACATTCAATTGACTCATAGGATCTGTTTAGCTTTTAATTTCCAAATTTAATTGTTTCTTTCAATACATTACAGTTTTGGTTTTAAATCATTTTAGTTACATTCACTTATCATGTTAGTTTAGGTTCTGTTCTGTTATACATAGATTCTATAGTTTAGCTTAGGTTTTATTTTCTTCCATTTTATTTTTTTGATTTCTCTTTTATACAGATTTGATTTCTTTATTTTCTTATTCTTTCTAATTTCATTGTTTCATTTTTTTCCCCACCTTGCTTTAGTAGTTATTAGATATTAAATAAATACAAGATTTAATTCTACACTTTAAGCTTAATTTTAGCCGAGTCTTTGGATTGATACCTAGGTTGTCCCTATACTTCATTAGTGGGGAAACTTAGTTTGTTCTGATTTTAGGCGACAAAAATCAGTTTAACAAATGGCGCCGTTGCCGGGGACTCGGCGAGTTAAGTTTTAGAGTGTTAGATTAGTCTTGTGTAGGTTTAACTGTTTCTTTGCAATTCTTCCTTGTGTTCATATTTGTCCTTTCTAGCTTAGGATCTATTTCTTCTTCTTGCAAAACTCTTTTTAGTATGTTTAGGTTCTATTTTTAAAAACTGCAGTAGTGTGAACTTTGATTTTTGATTATTTTTGCTGTTTTGGACTTTGATTTTGATAGCTGTGTTGGTGATTATTTTTGTTGTTTCTGAGTGCTTGATTGGAACCTCTGATGAGAAGGTTTAGGCTGAGTGTGTTCTGCCAAACTTTGGGGAATTAGTGAGATTAGCTTGGGGTAGTTTTAGTAGCGTGAAAGTGTTATAACTGAGCTGTTTAAGTATGGCTTTTCTTCCGGAGAAGTCCATGAGAGAACTGGCCAACCAAGAAGTGGGTCACCAGCCGGTGTGCACCCATTTACCCGTGGAGCAGAATGCATATGGAATTGAACTTAAACCTGGGTTCATAAGGTTGCTGCCCACCTTCCATGGATGGGAGCATGAGGACCCTCATCAACATATCAGGGAATTTATTCTGGTGTGTTCTTCTATGAAGCCGTCTGGAGCTGCTGAAGAACTGTTTATGATGAAGGCTTTTCCCTTATCCCTGCAAGACACTGCTAGGTATTGGATAATTTACCAGCAGCAGCCTTTTGGAAGTTGGCAAGAGATGCAGTGTAGATTCTTGAATAGATTTTTTCCAGCATCAAGAGTATCATACTTTAGGAGGCAGATCTGCACCATTGAGCAAGGGCAGAATGAAAGTTTGGCTGATTTCTGGGATAGATTCAATAAATTGTGCCTCATGTGCCCGAATCATCAGCTGCAGGATTCTCTACTCCTAACATACTTCTATGAAGGTCTGCTGCAAAGAGAGAGAATGTTTGTTGATGTGGCAGCTGGAGGGTCCCTAATGAATAAAACTCCAGCTGAAGCAAGACAGCTGTTGAGTAAAATGGCTGAGTGCTCTTATCAAGGATATTTGTACAATGAAGCTGCTGTTACTGTACCAGTAATTGGGGCAGAATCCAAAGACTTAAGGGAATTGACTCAAGTAATGTCCCAGCTGGTGGAAAAAGTGAAGTTGCTGAATCAGAAACCTTCAGAGAATAAGATGACGGCATCAGGGCTGATAGGCTGGTCTGAGAACATTTTAAATGCAACCTGTGACTCAGCAACCAATAATTTGGAAGAAAAATGGGGCACAGTAAATCTGAAGGGATCTCAACAAAATTCTTGGGAGAATGAAAAGATAGCTGGTTGTATGGAAGATGTTGGAGAGAGCAATGTATCAGTGGAACTTATACTTGCAGAAGAAAAAGAGACCACCAAGTATATTCCTCCCCATTTGAGAGGGACATCTGAACTTGGGAAGATGCAGCCAGCTCATCAATCAAAGGTGCAAGTAAACAGGACTGCCAGTACCAATGCAGTCATGTTAAGAAGTGGAAAGGAGTTGCATGCTTCAGTGGAGAAAGAAAAAATTGCTGAGAATGAGCAGCAACCAGAAATCATAATTGAACCACCCTTCCCTGTCAAATCTGCACCTGCAAAAAAGAAATTGGAAACTGATGCTGAGCTATTGAAGATTTTTCAGAAGATAGAAATTAATATGCCTCTGCTGGAAGCAATTAAACAGGTGCCTAAATATGCCAAGTTCCTTAAAGAGGTGTGCACCTATAAAAGAGGACTGAGGAGACCACAAATCAAAAATATTTCTACTGTTTCCAAATTGGAGCTGCCTCCTAAACATAGTGATCCAGGGCATTTTACCATCCCATGCACCATTGGAGAAATTTCCATTGCAAATGCTTTAGTGGACTTGGGAGCATCCATAAATGTCATGCCCAGTTCTGTTTACAAGGCTCTGCAGTTAAGAAATTTAAAGCCTACATCTGTTATTATCCAACTAGCCAATAGAAGCACTGCAAAACCTTTGGGCATTGTGGAAGATGTGCTAGTGAGGGTAAACCAGTTAATGTTCCCAGCAGATTTCTATGTTTTAGAAATGGAGGGTGAGAATTCAAGGCAGAGTCCTACATTGATTTTGGGAAGACCGTTTTTGATGACAGCAAAAACCATTATCAATGTGCATGAAGGAAATTTAACCATGGAATTTGGAGACACCCAGGTCAGATTCAACATCTTTGAAGCCATGAGTCATCCCCTGGAAAACCATTCAGATGTGTTCAGTTATTCAGAAATTTGTTGTAATAATTTGGAGCTTCAAGTGCAATCTGATTTGAACATGGCAGAGGGGGAATTACATTCTGAATTCTGTATTGGGTGTGAAGACGAATTCTTTGAAAATATGGACTTGCAAGCACTAGAAGAGGGCGTTTTTGAACTTGGTGAAGAATCTGCACAAGAAACTCCAGAGCAGCAGCAAAAATCTGAATTAAAACTGCTGCCTCTGCACTTAAAATATGCTTATCTTGAAGCTGGAAATAAATTTCCAGTGATCATTTCAGCAAGTTTGAACCCTGAACAGGAAGAGCAGTTGCTACAAGTCTTGAAACAGCACAAGAAGGCTCTTGGGTGGACTTTGGAAGATATACCAGGGATCAGTCCTGCCCTCTGCATGCATAGAATATTGCTGGACAGTGATGCAGTTCCTGTTAGGCAGCCTCAAAGGAGGTTGAATCCAATTATTCAAGATGTGGTGAAGGAGGAAGTGAGCAAGCTCTTAAAAGCAGGGATGATTTTCCCCATTTCAGACAGTACTTGGGTATCACCAGTTCAAGTGGTGCCAAAGAAATCTGGAATGACAATTGTAAAGAATCAAGAGGGAGAATTTGTGCCTACCAGAGTTGCAAATAAGTGGAGGGTCTGTATTGATTACAGAAAGCTGAATCAAGCCACAAGGAAAGATCACTTCCCTCTCCCCTTCATAGACCAAGTCATTGAGAGGTTGGCAGGTAAACCTTTTTACTGTTTTCTAGATGGCTTTTCTGGGTACATGCAGATTCATATACACCCTGAAGATCAACATAAAACCACATTTACATGTCCATTTGGCACTTACGCTTACACCAGGATGCCATTTGGACTATGTAATGCTCCTGCAACTTTCCAAAGATGCATGTTGAGTATTTTTTCAGAATTAATAGAAAGTTGCATGGAGGTTTTTATGGATGACTTCACGGTGTTTGGAGCTTCATTTGAGGAGTGCATAGGCAATTTAGAAAAAGTTTTGAAAAAGTGCATTGAAACTGATTTGGTCTTAAACTTTGAAAAATGCCACTTTATGGTCAATGAAGGGGTAGTGCTAGGACATGTTATTTCTGAAAAGGGCTTTCAAGTAGATAAATCCAAGATAGATGTGATTTCTGCCCTACCTTACCCCTCCACTGTGAGGGAAGTGCGTTCTTTCCTAGGACATGCAGGCTTTTATAGGCGATTCATTCAGAATTTTAGCAACATAGCCTTGCCACTGTCTAGACTCCTTCAAAAGGATTCAATCTTTGAATTTGATGAGGCTTGCAAGGGAGCCTTTGATGAGCTGAAAAGGAAACTCACCACTGCACCAATTCTTCAATCTCCAAACTGGGAATTACCTTTTGAATTGATGTGCGATGCTTCAGACTTTGCATTGGGAGCTATGCTGTCCCAGAAAAAAGAAAAGATCCCTCATGTCATTGCATATTCGTCTAGGACCCTTGATGCTGCCCAGAAAAATTATACCACCACAGAAAAGGAGTTGCTGGCAGTCATTTTTGCTTTGGAGAAGTATAGGCCATATTTGCTGGGATCAAAAACTGTGGTTCACACAGACCACTCAGCCTTGAAATTTTTAATGAAGAAAGCTGATTCAAAACCCAGGCTTATGAGGTGGCTGCTTCTGATGCAGGAATTTGATATAGAAATTAAAGACAGAAGTGGAGCCTTAAATCAAGTGGCTGATCACTTGAGCAGAATAGCAGGGAAGGAGGAAGAAATTCCACTGAATGAAAAGTTTCCAGATGAGTTTGTATTTTCTGCTCTAACTCAACCTCCTTGGTATGCTGAATTGGTTAATTATTTAGCTGCTGCTGTTTTACCTGTTCATGCATCTAGGCATTATATAGATAAATTGAAATCTGATGCAAAATATTATGTGTGGGATGACCCTTATTTGTGGAGGTTTTGTAGTGATAAAATCATTAGGAAGTGTGTGCCTGATACTGAAATAAATGGAGTCCTGCATGGCTGTCATGATACATTGGTAGGAGGTCACTCTGGCCCAACCAGGACAGCTAGAAGAGTGTTAGATAGTGGATTCTTTTGGCCCACTCTTTTCAAGGATGCCTATAATTTTGTGAAGAGTTGTGAGGTTTGTCAAAAGGCTGGGGGGAATATAACTAGGAGAAATGAGATGCCTCTGCAGAATATATTATTTTGTGAAATCTTTGATGTATGGGGCATTGATTTTATGGGACCCCTGCCAAGCTCATCTGGGTATTCTTACATTCTGTTGGCTGTTGATTATGTGTCTAGGTGGGTAGAGGCCAAAGCAACCAAGTCGAATGATGCTAGAACAGTCTCAAAATTCTTGAAAACTAACATTTTCTGCAGGTTTGGGGTTCCAAAGGCAATAATTAGTGATCAAGGCACACACTTCTGCAATCAGCTTATAGCAACACTTCTGAGCAGATATGGAGTGAAACATAAGGTGTCTACACCTTACCACCCCCAAACAAATGGGCAGGCAGAGGTGTTTAACAGAGAAGTGAAGAAGCTGCTCCAAAAGCTGGTCCAGCCAAATAGGAAGAATTGGAGTGAGTTGTTAGATGAAGCACTGTGGGCACAAAGGACAGCATACAGAACACCTCTTGGGATGTCACCTTTCAGGATAATATTTGGCAAATCATGCCATTTACCAGTAGAGATTGAACACAAGGCATTCTGGGCTGTTAAAAGGTGCAACTTGGAGTATAATGCAGCTGGGAAGCAGAGGAAATTGCAGCTACAAGAGCTGGATGAAATCAGGCTGGAGGCTTATGAGAACTCAAGGTTTTATAAAGAGAAAGTGAAGAGGTTTCATGATATGAATATCTCAAGGAAAGAGTTCAGTATTGGGCAGAAAGTGCTCCTGTACAACTCCAAAATGAAGTTGATAGTTGGCAAGCTTAGGTCTAAATGGGAAGGGCCCTATGTAATAGTCGAAGTATTCCCAAATGGGGCAGTGGAGATTAGGAAACCGGAGGCTGATAAGTCATTCACAGTCAATGGTCATCAATTAAAATTCTTCCAGGAGAGGCAGCCTTTAGAAAATGAGAAAAGTACACTGCAGTTCAATGATCCAGTTCTAGAAAATCCACCTTGAATATTCTTTATCCCCTTTTCTGCTCTTGATTTTTTTTTTTTTTAATACTGTGTTGATTTTCCTACTGTAGATTTTTTATTCTGTTTTCGTTATGATTTTTCAATATTTTTATTTTTTTTGTAGTTCTGACTTGTATATATATTCATGTGCTATCTGTTTTGTGCATCTGTTTTGATTCTGTGCTGTTTTGGTCTTTCATTTGTGTTGCTGGTAATTACTGTGTTTGTGGGTGCTTAGTCAATACATCTGTTGAGGAGGTTTAGGTAGAAATAGAAGTGCATGTAATGAAAAATTATTTTATTTTCTCTCTGAATTTGCAAACTAACAGGTGTTCATCTAGCTGCGAGAGTTGAAAGTGTATGACCAGGGCTAATCACAGCCCTTTGTTTACCCTGGATCCAGAAATTGGCAGAAATAGAAAAGGGATCAAAAAGGAGAAGAACCAGCGTGAATCTGAGGCTACTGGATCATTTCCAACTTCATTTGAGTGTTTATCAGATACATCTGAGACTGAAGACATGACTGTTGAGCAAGGAGAGAGAACATTAAAGGAGCTGGCTAATCAGGAAATTGGATTCCAGCCCTTGTGTATCCAAGTGCCATATGTGCAGGGGGCACCCAACTTTGATCTTAGATCTGGGTTCATTCAGCTTTTGCCAAGGTTCCATGGGTCAGCAGGGGAGGACCCTCACAAGCATATTATGGAGTTCACAGTGGTCTGTTCAACTATGAAGCCGTTGGATGTACCTGAGGAGATTGTCAAAATGAAAGCCTTTCCCTTTTCATTGCAAGATGCTGCCAAGGAGTGGCTGTTTTCTCAGAATGTACCCATAGTTAGCTGGGGGGAAATGAAGAGAAAATTTCTAGAAAGGTTCTTCCCTGCTTCCAGGACAGCAGCTGTGAGAAAAGAAATAAGTGGAATTAGACAACTGCCTGGAGAGAATCTGTTCGAATACTGGGAGCGCTTCAAGAGGTTATGCTCCACATGTCCCAACCATCAGATCAATGAGCAACTGCTGCTGCAATACTTTTATGAAGGGTTGCTGCCTCAAGAAAGGAACATGATAGATGCGGCAAGTGGAGGCACTCTCATGGACAAAACACCATCTGCAGCAAGAAACCTCATTGCAAACATGGCTGAGAACTACCAGCAGACCTACACCAGAGGTGGCAGTAGTAAAGGAGTTCATGAGATGCAACTGAATGCAATCTCAGACTCAGAGAGGACCAACATGTTTACTGAGAACAACCTGCTGCTGGGGAACAAAATTTTGGAGTTAATTGAGCTAATGAGGCAGACAGCTTTAGGAGGCCAAGTAAATGCAGTAAGAAAGCACTGTGGTCTGTGTGCATCAGACCAACACTTCACAGACCAGTGTTATCAACTTCAAGGCACCCCTGGAGCTGAATCAGTGGCAGCTGCATTCCAATATCAGCAAGGAAACTTCAGGCAGAATCCACAGCAATGGCAAACCCAGAATCAGCCACAACATTACAACCAAGCTTCCAACTCACAAAACTCAGGATGGAGGAATATGCTGAACCCAAGATATGAAGCTCCTCCATACAATCAGCAGAGTGGACAGCAGTCAAATGGGCTGATGCAGAGCATGAATCAGTATGCACAGCAGAATAGGCAGAATGCATCATTTTATGGAGGGCAGAACCAGCAGTATCGGCAGAACCAGTCACAAATGCAGCCTAGGATGGACCCTACTCTAGAGGCAACCATTCAGGATATGAAGATGCAGATTGGGCAGCTGGCTCATGCTGTAAACGAACTGGTGAATCAGAAGGCTGGAGGCATTCCTGCTCAGCCAGTGGTGAACCCAAAGGAAGCACCAAGCAACACATAGAGCTTCAACGAATAAGCTTTCTTTTCTTGTTTTCCATTTTCAGTTTATATTACTGTCACGTACATTGAATAATATGTTTCTTTTGGTTCTGCTTTATACATTCTTTGTTCCAGTTGTGCCTTTAATTTTTGCATATATCCATGAGTATCTGTTTTGTGTATCTGTTATGTTTCTGCTGTTTAGGAACCTTACCCATTCACACATTGAGGGCAATGTGCCTCTTAAGTGTGGGGGTGGGAAGGTATAGGTGTAGGTTGGTTTAAAATTTTTTTTTTTGTTTTGATGAATATAGCTTTTTGAGTAACTGTTTTTGAGTAAAATAGGGGTAAAATTTTTTTTTTTTTGAGCTGTTAGTTTTAAATCCCTAGAGTAGTTTCCCATTCTTGTTCTCCTTATGCTAGTTTCTTGCTCTGTTTTAGTTCTTCATTAGTTTCTATTCTTCATTTTATTTTCATGCTTTGCTTCAAGTTTTAATTAGGATTCTGTTCATAATTTGGTTCTATTTTCTTTCTGCTGCTGTTTTTAAAATTTTTCTGAATCTGTTTAGCTTTCTTTTTGTCAATTCTCTATTCTGGTTATATTGAATGTGTCAGGTAGCTTATAGGAATAGTTTAGGTTTATCTTCTGTCAATATATTAGGAAGTTTAGGACTGATTCCAGGTTCCTTTTATTTCTCTAACCTTTGTTTCTATTCTTTTAGATTCTGTTTTATGCTTATCTTCATTCTTTGCTGATTTCATTCAAATTTTAGCTTTATTTCCTTAGATTAGAATTGTCAAGAGTAGACTTAACTTTGGATTTAGGCAGAAGTAGTTCTAGCATTAATTTTTACAGTCTTTAGTTCATTTCAATTCAGTAGTTTTTGCATGTGATGAGTAGCAAGTCAGTTTTAACAAATTTTAAACCCTTGAGAGATTTTGGGCCAGTTTTTGTCTTTCTTGTGTGATAACATGCATGTTTAATTTTCATTCTGATTTTGCATTGATTCTTTGTGATGTGCTTGCTCTTGGTAACTTTAAATATGATCTAGGCATCCTTCATTTTTCTAGTATAGCTTATCCATTTCATTCCTTACCATTGCACCTTATATTGAGCCTTAGCCTCTTTTCTTTGCTTTCCATCCATTTCAAGCCATTTCCCTCAACCAATCATTCCTCAGAGACTTGTGAGATGTAGGGAGAATTCTAGAACTTGGTGAGTGCATGAAAAAGAGTGAGGCCAGAAGTGAAAAAGAAAAGAATGTGTTGAAAAAAAAAATCTGGTTTGGTTGAAAAAGAAAGACACAGGTCTGGAAATGAGAAAAATCAGAAAAAGAAATTGAAAAAGAGACCTGAAATGAATGAAATAGAAAGAGAACCAGAGAAAAAGAAAGAAAAAAATCATCTGGCAAAAGTCTGAGAAAAAGAGTATGTCCTGAGTTCTAGTTTTATCCCTTTTTCTTCACATTTCTCTACTCATTTCAGTTCTCATTCTTTTCTGTTTTTCCATTTCATTCCATGAACATTACAAGCCAATTAAAGACCTATTGATTTAGAGAAGCCTTGAGTCAAGCACTGTCATTTAGAGTCTTTTCAAAGTTGTGAATGGTAGTTGGCATGACATGATTGAGTGAAACAGGATTGTCCCTAAACACTTGAGTGATTTGAGTGCATACACTACATCCTGTGAGGTTGAGACTGACTGCTATTTTTCCATATGTTTGCTTTGCTGATTTTGATTGGATTAAGCTGTCATAATGCTTGCTGGGATTGCTGAAGTTTGAATCTTAAGTTGAGAATTCTTTTGGTGCAGTTCTGATTTGATGAAATAGCTAGAATTGGTTTGATTTTGCAGGTTTGAATAAGCTGAAATAGGATTTAGAAGTTTCTTCTTGTGTGTCTTTAGTCTTTTCCTTTGTGGATTGAATCTTTCTTTTCCTTTTGCCTTTTCTTTTTAGTTGTCCCTGCCCAGGAGGGCAGTTGTCTAAGTGTGGGGGTGTGATAACTCTCAGTATTTGCATATTTTTCTAGGCTAAAACTCTTTTCTTAAGGTTCTTTAGTTTTTAATTCTTTAGAAATAGAATAGTTTAGTTTAAATAATTAGAAATAGCTTTTAAATAAAAATTTGGTTAATTTTCTCTTTTTAGGCTAATAAAATAGGTTTTTAAGTAATTAGATTTTTTTTTAGAAAAAATAGTTTTTAGAAAACAGGTTATTTTTCTAGTATTTTCTTTTTTTGTTTTAACTCTTCAATTCATTTTATTTTGTAGGTTTTTGGGCTGATTGGAAGCTTTGGCTGATAACTAAGAGCTGCTGCCACTACACTGGGCCACAGGACTGCAGTGATACATTGTTGTTGCTGCTGCATTGGAGAATTGGGCCACTTGAGCTGCCACTGCATTAGGCTGAAAGTGAATTGGGCTGCATGGGCTGATTTCAATTAATTGGAACGGTGTCGTTTTGGAGAGACTGAAGATATTGTTGCAGGGGTCTTTCCTTTTGTGATTTCAGTTGGCAGAGAACGTTTTGGAAAGCTAGGGCAAAAAGAAAGAGCGAAGTGAGAGCAGCTTTGTGTGAACCTGCCCGGAGATGGAAGAGGCTAACCGGAAAGAAAAAAAAAAGAAGCTGACCGTGGAGAAGGAAAGCTGACTGGAGCTGCCCGTTGGAGAAGATCGAATGGCTGGAAACGCGAGCTCAAAGCAAAAGAAAGATGACTGTCCGATGAGGTGAAGCGAAGCGTCCAAATGAAGCAAGGTTTCCTTCTCACGTTTATTTTCTTTTTAGTTTTCGACCCTATATAAAGGGCTTTCACCATGTAAAGCGAGAACACTTCTACACATTTTTTCTCCCTTTTGCAGTTTTCTGTTCTAGAGTCTAGGGTTTTTACGCTTTTCTTAGAATAGGATACTGTTCTTGCTTCTGGATTTCGCCGAGACAAGTGCGAGAGTGATAGCCGCGCGAATCTTGGTGACTTCCGGTATAGTTGTAATCTTTGTTTCATATTAATAAAGTTTTTTTTTCTATTCTCGTTTGTGTTTTGATTGTTCTTCTTCAATGTTTCTGTGTTTTCTTTGTGTTGTTTCATTGAAACTGAATTGGACTCTAAAACTCTGCATTCTGTGATTCCTTTATGGAATTAATTGACTCCACAGCGAGTATTCTTTATCGAGATGTCTTCTCGAGTCGGAGATTAATCCAGTGCATAAAGATTGATTAGGTTTTGTGTTTCTATTATGTTTCTTTCTATTTTCCAGTATGTGTGATTTCAATTTCAGTGTTGTATTCCTGTTCTTGTGAAAGTGTGCATTGATTGAATAATTGAGTGAGAATTTCCATTTTAAGTTCTGAAATATGAACTCAAAAGACCCCAAGGAGGGCTTACATTTCTCGGAATGTCTTTCTGAAGAGGAATTGAGACTCTTTCATTCAATCTATTGCATAATTGTCTCTGTTCTTTGTTTTTTAGTAATTTTGTAAAATTATTTTAGTGTTTGTTAATTTTCTTCATCATTGATTACTTTCCAGATTAGAATAGCCACTTTATCCATGCATTTCATATAGGTTCACATTCAATTGACTCATAGGATCTGTTTAGCTTTTAATTTCCAAATTTAATTGTTTCTTTCAATACATTACAGTTTTGGTTTTAAATCATTTTAGTTACATTCACTTATCATGTTAGTTTAGGTTCTGTTCTGTTATACATAGATTCTATAGTTTAGCTTAGGTTTTATTTTCTTCCATTTTATTTTTTTGATTTCTCTTTTATACAGATTTGATTTCTTTATTTTCTTATTCTTTCTAATTTCATTGTTTCATTTTTTTCCCCACCTTGCTTTAGTAGTTATTAGATAGTAAATAAATACAAGATTTAATTCTACACTTTAAGCTTAATTTTAGCCGAGTCTTTGGATTGATACCTAGGTTGTCCCTATACTTCATTAGTGGGGAAACTTAGTTTGTTCTGATTTTAGGCGACAAAAATCAGTTTAACAAATAGAAAAAAAGGTCTTAAAAGGTCTACTTGGCTAAGGTCTCTTTTTCTAAAATGCACAATCCAAAATATATTTAAAAAATTGTCTAGATTTGAAATGAAAATACCTTCAAGAAACACTCAATCCTAAAAGTATTTCAAATTTTACATTTTGAGAAGTATTTTAGAATTAAAAACTATCTTTCAGAATGCACA
Organism: Vigna umbellata; assembly: GCF_029865625.1. Classification (NCBI taxonomy): domain Eukaryota; kingdom Viridiplantae; phylum Streptophyta; class Magnoliopsida; order Fabales; family Fabaceae; genus Vigna; species Vigna umbellata. Next base: position 58,716,988 of record NC_142165.1, on the reverse strand, counting down.
ACCAAAATGCATTAAAACATTACATTTTCAATTGGGTGTTGCGGAAGGTAACTGAAGTTAAAACCCCTTTTTCCATCTCCACCACTCCTCTGCCCCCTCCTTCCTCCCACTACTCCCATTAGGGCTAGACAAATTGAATTGCACGAAATTATATTGATAAAAACTGTACTAAACCTAAAACTATTTCTTTTGAACTGAACTAAACTAAAAAGTAGTTCACAAAAACTGAACTGAACTACTTTTTAACTTATTAAATTGCACTACACTAAATTACACTAAATTATACTAAATTGAACTAAACTGCAGTATAAACTAAATTGCACTGCTAAGTACACAAAATTTAACTCATAAGGTTTAAGTTTTCCTGCATTCCTTACTTCAAGTTCGCATTCAAAGCCCCTTGTCGTTGCCTACCAATTGAACTTAAACAGAGATAACTTTAAAGAAAGAAGAAAGAGTGTTGGTTGTAGTACAATGGCTGTCAATGCAGAATTCAGGAAATGGGGGAAAGTGGCTTCGGCCACGTTAGCGGTCGCCGTCATTTTTTATTTAAATTGGCCATGCGTTATAAAGAAATTAGAAATAAACATGATGCAATTTCGTGGTTGGTAGAGGATGAAAAGGACAAAATCAGTGTTAATAAGACAAGCATACAGTTAACGACACTAAAATGATGTAAAGTTCAGTTTTTCTAACTAAACTAAAAAATAATTTAATTAGTTTTTAGTATACACTAGTCTAGTTTTTTTTAAGTATAAAATAGTATAGATAACTATACTTTAATACACTATTAAATTATGTCCAGCTCTACCTCCCATCTCTGTGGCACCCTCTACCATCACATCCTCACTTCTCATTAAAACCTTTCACCTTTCCATCACAATGACCATGTTTTGAAAAGGACCAGGCTCGGTTTTGCAACCATGGTTGAAGCCATCACCATCACTACGTCATTCCAAATGACATTGTCGTTTTGAAGAAAGTTACCTTTTCATTACGCAAGTCCTAACAAACGCCATGAAGGAGCATGATAACGAAAGGTACACCCTTGTAATTGTGGTGGTTGTGCATTGTTGAGTACAAAGGTTGGGCACACAACAATGGAGGTGAAGGGTGTTGTTTAGGATACAATAGCTGGACACGAAACAATGGAAATAAAAGGGTGCTTCACATAGGGAAATATAGAATGAAGGATAAAACTGTCACTTTATAATGCCTATGAGATGTAAGAAGAAAAATGTGGTGCATAAAGCAATTATCTAAAGATTCATGGGTAGGCCCAAAATATTTGTATGCATACCCATCACTACATATGTTTATACATATAAACAGTACACTAATTTACCTAACGATTCTACATGTAATAAAGAAAATTAGTGTGCTAGAAAAGCTCAATGTCTAGAATGGATCAGATAAACGGAATAAGATGGTGAGGAAACATTAAAAATTATATTTTATATATATTACATATGATATAAATATAATATATATATATATATATATATATATATATATATATATATCTTTTAGTACTAATATAAATTCTATAATTAAAAATAATATAAATTCAAACTTTAAAAGTGTTTGACAAATGAATTTATGAGTGATCCACGTTAAATAGACATATTTTACCTCAATTAATGCGTTCAAAAAATTTAATAGTTTATTCAATGTAAATATCTGTAATTAAGTAACATAACAAAACAAATAATAAGACAAGTGAAACGAAAAATAAATAAATATAAGTTTGGCAAACATGCACAATTTTGTAATATTATTTAATAACAAATTATTATTATTATATATTATAAAACAGTTATTGTAAAAATTTTAAAGTTATTATGTATAAGAATTTATAATTAAAAATCTTTTTATTTTATTTTGAGTACATAGTTTACTATCATTACAAGAATACATAATATTAGATACCAGAATGTAACTTCGCTTATAAAAGAGACTCTAATAACGTTACTGAAACGGACCTTTTCAGTAAGGGCATAACTTTCAGGGTAATCCGTTCTTTTTTGACGCAAATGGGACGCTAATCACTTGTTAGGCTCAGTTTTTATTCATTTGCGTCAGTTCTTAGTACAAGCTAACACTACAACTTTTCTTTTAGTGTATAATGTTAATAAAAAATCTTAAATTAATTTTTTTAATTTATTAAACTCAAATTTTATATTTATTTCATAAATTTAAATTATAATTTATTATAATTATTATTTTTTTTTACTAAATAGTTAAATTATTTTTTAAGATTAAATTGTTATGTTTAGGAGAGGAAATGGTCATAAAAAATAGATAAAAATGCTGAAAGAATAGGTGGCAGGATCTTTATTAAGTTGAGATAAAATTTGGATAGAGTTGGTTAAAGTTAATATTAATATAATTTTTGTTGGTTTTGTAATATATTTAACATTGACAAATTATTCAATAATAATAATAATAATAATAATAATATTATTATTATTATTATTTTGTTTTGTTTTGTTTTGATGCTAAAGGCTTAACCAATGCCAACAAGATAGAGGATTCCACAAGTAAAATATTATGATCTTTTAGAAGAAATTTGGAGAGTTAATGGTACCATTGGACATAATGCTAGAACAACTAAGCATGTGCATAAGGTAAACATGACTTGAAATTTCATGATTAACTTAAATGATGATGTGAAAGGTAACATTTGACGACACATACATTCATAGTTTGATCTATTCTATAGATGGACTCAAATAGTCCAAGTCCAGCTCAATCCATGTTATCTCAATGCACCTCATCATCGAGGGGGCACCAATGACACCCATGGTTAGATGCATAGTTTGAAAACCTTACAACATGTTTAGGACAAAATACAATGTTAACAACCAATTTTATAGAGAGAGATTATGAAAGTAATTTGGGAATGTGAGGGGAGTAAAAGCCCTGTACAAGGATGGATTCAATTTTATATTTATAAAAAATCACCGGAAAGTTAACATAATGAGAGTTCTAAAGGACTGGTTATACAAGATTATAGCAAAGGTGTGGCAGATAGATTGAGAAAAGTCCTTTTAAGTGTCATAGATGAAACTCAATCAGCTTTTCTTGTGGGTAGAAAAAAGAGTTGTTTCTTTATGAAGGTGGACTTTGGAAAAACTTATGATTTAGCAAGGTGAGACTTTGTAATGAAAAAAAATGGGTTTTAACAAGAAATTGATTAAATGGATTAGACAAGTGCTTAATGTCAATAACTATTTTTGTCCTTGTTAATGGGAACCTTACAGATGAATTCAATCCAACAAAAAGTCTTACACAAAGGATCTAGTTACATCTTTCCTATTTTTTATAGTGGTCAAAGAGTTAACGGGGCTAACACGACAAGATGTAAAATTGTATGTCTTACAAGGTGTTAAGGTAGGAAGTAATGCCATTGAAATAAATTTGTTAAAACTTGCTGATGATACCTTCTTCATATGTGAGAATACAGTGCAAAATTAATGTGACTACAATAAAATGTATTTTAAGGTGTTTTTGAAGTAGCTTCATGAGTAAAAGTTATTTTTTTTTTCAAAGAAAATTGGGAGGGATAAGGGTGGATACTACTGAGTTAAGCCGCTAATTTGAGTGACATATTCAAATTGTAATTCTTTAAGCCAAATAAGTTCACAAGTGGTTAGGTCATAACTTTATATTCTTCATTTGTACTACATATTGTGATAACACTTTGTGCTCCTAACCAAGATCTTCATGTCCTTTGAATTCCAATCTTCATGGAGGATAACGTGTCTCGAGGAGATTTGTTCTTCCAAGTGTTTGCTCATTGACCTTGTGATAAGTGATTGAGATTAGTAATTTTCATTGTTAAATTAGCATTTATCTTGTTTTGATTATGTATAAAATCTATGATATCTACCCTAATATTACTTGTTTTGTGGGAACCTATGAATATAAGGATTAATATGTGAATTGAGAGAAAAATAGAAAAAAATCAACACTTTTTGATGAATTTGTCTTGTCACAGCTATAACACCACCTAAGGACTTGAGCCATAAAGAAAACTCACTCAAGAAGGTTTCCTCAAGCCATGAATTAGAGCTTGAGCCATGGGAGAGTACTTCATTACTAAGCAACTGCAGACAACTGTAGCTTAGAACTTCGTAGCTTGACCCAAGAGGAAGCCCTCACTAGTGCAGAAAGGGCTTTAGACGTCTGTTATTTTGGGCTTTTAACGTCAGATCCTGATCCGACATCTTTATGGGTGACGTTAATGGGACATCGGACTCTATTACCAAAATGCCACCGGTCAATCTTTTACGTTGGATATTGTGGGATCCGACGTCTAAGGGGTGACGTTAAAGGTCATTTCTACACTAGTGCCTCTAAGGGAGGAAACCTCATTATTGGAGTTCTGAATCACTGCTTGAGTCGTGCTATGAAATAATTTTTGATTGTGTATTGTACATCATGGTTGTTTTATTAATCATGGTTGTGCATCATCAAAAAATTGGAAGATTGTTGATAGGGGGAGCACTGTGTTAGCTGAACCCAATCCCTATATGTTGGTTTTTGATGATGACAACACATTGATAATAATAACACATGAATGTTGTCATGTCACAACAAAATGTTTCTGTATTAGGTTATACATTGATTGTTTACATGCTTAATGTGTAATATGCACATATTGTGTTTATCACATTTGTTGGACATATTGTGTTGATTGATGCATACTATTGTGTTTGTGAAGTGATTATATCTGTGTATGCACAATGTACGTTTCTATGATATGAAAACCACATGCACAAAAGCATATCTGAATGACTTAATCGATTACAATGTTGTGATAATCAATTAAAGTCATTAGACAACTTGAGTTTTGAACTGAGGCAAAACAACTAGTTTTGAATCGATTACATTAGTTAGTGAATCGATTAAAACTCGTGTGTTTGCACATATCTTTTTCAAATGTGCTGTGATGTGTTTTTAGAAAGAAAAGTTTTCAAAAATATTCTAAGTGTTAAAACTTAATCGATTACATGCTTTGTGTATTCAATTAAGTTTGTTATGTTTGAAAATTGTCTTATGCTTGTCATAACTATAATAACAGTCATATTTTTAAATATATTTGACCAACATTTAATGAGAATCAATTTCATTAATTGTGTATTCAATTAGGAGCTGAATTGGTTGTATTTTTGTTACATTTGTCAAATATAACCGATTACATAAGCGAGTTAATCGATTAGTTTGCGTTAGGATTGATATAAACTATATATTGACACATTGTTTGAAAATCTGTAACGATTGATCATACTTACATTTTCATATCTGATTGAATACATTTTGAGAGATTTTTACAGATAGATAAAAAGCTCCAAGAATCAAGAACGTGAGAGTTTTGACAGATCTTGAAGAATTCTTGAAGCAGATTAATGGACTAAAAAGACTGATCATTTTTGCACAACTGAAAGTACATTTTGGGAGATCAGGAGAGAAGACTTGCAATCTTGGATTTGTTGTTTCCCACGTGTGATGTCAGGAAGAAGAGTGGTCTACCCTTGACTTTTAGAGGGGATATCTCAAAGGGTTTGTTGCGACAGGGACGGGTTGTTATGTGTTGGTAGGTTTTGTTGTTCTATATTTGATTCAGAGTTTGTGAGGTGTTTACATTTGAGAGTTTCTTTGTAAATCCTTAGTTGTAATACTCTAATCATTATAGTGAATTACTCTCCAATCTAAGGTTGATTGGGAGGGTGACTGGATGTACGCATTGTTAACTCATTGGCAAGTGTACCAAATCGTATCAAGTAATATAAAATGGTAAGACCAAGTATCGTTTCCTAAGAGACTCATGTTACTAAACAATCGTATAATCACTTAACTAATTAAGAATAAAGAACGATTACATTGAATGAAATTGAATTGTAGTAAAAGTAAACATAAAAACTTGACTGTAAAATTGATCAATTGAGGCTAAAACAAGAGTGAATGAATGATTTAAGATGGTATGAGATGATGATGTTGTTGGGGTTAGATTTCACCTACTTTACTTTCATGCATAATAGAACTCATCTTCTTCATTGGAATGTTAATGTCACTTACGAAATTACTTAGAACTCGATCCCTCGACGTAAAAAGCCTAGCCTTAATTATTAGACCTTAATCCCTTGAATTCCTAATAACCAATTCCACATTAAGAAAAGAAGCTTAAGACAACCAAACATCATATCCCTATCCCTAGGCAATATTCCCTTTGGGTGAAATCCTTTAGATCATGATTCAAAAGATATTTCCCAGTACTCAAACAAATCAAAAATCAAGTCATGAATGGCCAAAACAAGACAAGCATTAAGAATAGGAGAAAATCACTAACATTCAATGAAAGAAGCATAAAATATTTAAAACATGTTCAAATACATGAAAGTTTAGAGGTTACATCACCCCCAACAATAAATGAGTTTAGTTCTCCATTGTCATGGAGAACCTTGGTGTACAATGGAAGAATGAATGAATGGTAACCCTAGAAAGTTAGAAGGAAAGCTCTCGCATGCCCAATCTCCCTACAAAGGGTCGAAAATTGTGTTTTTGTGCTTCAACTGTCCAAAGATTTGAACCCTAGGGCGTGCATTTGCTTTCACATTTTCTTTAGTGATAATTGTTCTTCTTCTCCCTATCTCTTTACATCTGCATTTGCTTTCACATTTTCTTATATTGTATTACTGCATACGTTTGATTGTTACGCAAGAAAGGTTTCAAGAACATCATTGTTTGCGAAAAATATTTAAAAAATCAAAGTTTTTATAAAACACCAATTCACCCCCCTCTTGGTGTTGAGAAACAAAGTCTAGTAATTCTAATAGCTAGGAATAGACCAATGGTGTGTAGTTGGAATAGAATCTTAATCATAATGAGGTGAGTCATACGTGATCACTAACATGTTTTATATTGGACAGTAGGCAACATACTAGTCTCAAGGTACTAGGAATGGACCTAGAGTACCATAAAGTACTCCCAAGACTTGATCATCTAAGACTTCATATTTGGAGGTAGATATGATACAACAGAGGAAGAATCTATGAAGTCAAGTTTCAACTTGATTCAAACACAAAAATCACTCTTTTGATAACTTAAATCAAATTCTCAGTTGACTTCACAATACTCTCAAATTCCACACTCATACTTTCTATACAAAAATAGCTTTATAATATATCAAACTAGTTAAAACATTGTTATTTCTACCAAATCCTTATGAACATGACACTTGTTTACTACAACAACCCAGTATACTTGTTGGTATATTTTGAGTTTTGCAATTACATCGCGAACACCTTGTCATTTGTCCTTTGAATTAAAATGGCACTTCCTCAATCATCTTGTATAAGATCAAATGATAGTCCTCTATCAATATAATTCTTAAAATCCAGAAAAGACTAGTAAGGTGAAAAGGTAGAAAATTATCTTTTACAGGAAGAGTTACCACGATTAAATTTGTAATCACTGCACTCCATAAGAATTCTATTGCATTTAGAAATGGACAAATGGATGGTGAGGAAATTTTTGGGATAACATAGTTAAAAGCATAGACATGGTTGAGAAACAAAATATCAAAGGCAAAGTTTTCATATATTATTTGGTATCTATGTCCTAAAACATGTATTCAATCTTACCTATATTAGTTCAAAAGTGAGATAAAAACAACCCATCATTATCTTTCATTCTAACCCCTTATTCTCATCACCAATGCTCCGTTTTGTTTTATTTTTAAGGTTTTCAGACACACTTATTGCAAAGTAGATGACTATGTCTTGGAATTATAAAAAACTAGCTAACCTGAAGAAAGAAACCATCTCTTGACGACTCTAGTGAAAAAAAATGATATATTGAAGTTTGTTGGACCTCAACTTTTTTGCAAATCTATTGTATGTTAAATATAGAATGTTAGATCTATTTTGGAGGAAAGGATAGAATTGTATAAACATATTTTTTATAACATTTTTAGTATGTAGAGATCGTAAGATGAGTCTCATTTTTTATTTGTCTTATGGAAGGTTTGAGTGTTGTCTTTGGATTTTGCATGTTGAAATGGAGATCTAATATTCATAGGTTTCCTTTTCATCCTATGTTTTTATTGATATTGTATATGAGACATCCCTAGTGTCTCATTCTTTTATTTATATATTAGTTATTGATAATAAAAAAAATATATCTAACTAAGGTTGCATCTACCCTAAATGTAGGCAATATGTTAACTACAAGATTACTAAATCAATTCCTTATACAAGTCACAATGAATTAAAATGAAAAGATTCATAATGGGAATAATCAGAATTGTGCAATACTCAAACTCTCGAATATGGGAAACATTTGGAAAATTGAATTTGGAGATGAATAGTTGATGTTGCAATATAATGATTACCTTTGCAATAATACATTAGAGAAGAGAAAATATTTTTTATGCCTCCTCATATGTGTCTTAATTCTTTGATAAACTTATAATGAAATCTAAATTCCCATAAATACTTGTTAATTGCAACCGGTTGCTTGTAAGTTAATGTTTCATTTTTTAGTGTTGTTATATATTTTATTAGAATATTGATGTTTGATTAACATTTATCTTGGATAACTACGTGTTTGTCTTTGTTGATATTCATTTAGATGTGATTGTATGAATATATGAGATTATACATATGATTTCATACTCTTGTTTGAACAAACAGTCACTTGTTACTAAATTGAGATTATAAAGAAAGTGATAAAAAATATCATAAGATGCAAAATAAAGAAAACTTACGTCCTTAGATAATTATAATGTTAAGTTCACTTTTTTATATTGTTAAAGAATATCGTAGAGTTTTACTTTGTTTGAAGGGACCATTGGCCCCCAAACTTTATTTTTAATATATACAAATTAATATATAAAGAAAAATAGTTTATTTTAATTTCAGTATATTTTATATATTTGACACTTCAAAAAATTGTGGATATCTATTTTGATACTTCCAAAAATATTTTCTAAATAAGGTTATTTTGTATTATGCTGACATTAATAAAAATATTTATTTATTTAATAAAAACTTAAAAGTAATTGTACGGTTTTTAAATTTTTTAAAAGAAAACATAATTGTTTGGAAGATATATATATATAAGTCAATGAGTTACAATAGTATAGCATAATTGGCACACTTAATTATTTCACCAGGAATCACTCTAGAGAGCTAAAGCTCCGATAAGTAATTATTATCACATTGTGCATAAGCAACACACTAAAGAAAACAAAATAAAGCAGTTATGTGTTATTATTCTCCATAGGCATGCTTGTTTGAACCCTGCAAAGATGTTCAGACATGCATAGGTAGTAATTAGTTATAATAAGGAGAGAATCAACGTCCAATCCTAGCACCAGTGTTGAACCTGCCATTTCCGAAATCCTGCTTTCCAGAGCCAGAGTTGTTAAAGGAGCCTATAGTTCCATTGTTGGCTTTGGTAGGCACGCGATTCCCGCTAATTTTTGCACCAGTGTTGAACTTCCCATTTCCGAAATCTTGCTTTCCAGAACCAGAGTTATTGAAGGAACTTTTAGTCCCGTTATTGCCCTTGCTAGGGTTCTGCTTCTTTTTGTTGGTTCCACTCTTGCGTTTGGAAGGCTGCTGCCTCCTATTGTTGCTACTCTGACTTGGTACGTTAATTGCTACAACAGGGTAGCGATAGCTATATCCTCCCAAATGCCCCAAACCCAAGAGGCTGCATAAGAAAGTCATGCTGTCAAAGGAAACTAAGGATCTATCGCTCTCTCTCTTAGTCTTATCAACTTGCTGTTTTTCCATCTGCTATGTAAGCCTTCTTTTTATATATGTTTAAAGGGGAATCTGATGCTACTCATTACTCAAAGTATCTTGAAAAATTATTTGCATAATCATTTACTTTGTCGTTGATATTACCGAAATTATCTTTTTTTTCGGTAGATATTTTGCTAGACCGACGTATCTTCGGTGACATGTCTTTCTCGCCTTCGAACGTTTGGATCGTTTGAGTCCCTCGCCTTTCTTCAGTCTGGACCGTTCATTCACGTCGGAGGTACCTGCAAAAGGTACTCCGACGTCCAAGTTAGGCGTGTGATTTGAAGAGCCTCGACTTTTGGTTGAATATTTAGTGAATGATTATCACTATTGAGTATTTGAGAGTAGCGTAGAGTGAATAATGCATAAGTGGAACGTACCTGGCTTTCGGCCCTGACTTTGTATTTATAATTTACCTCATGGATCCTGAGCTGGTACAAGCCCAATAAAATATAAACAAAATAAGATATAAACAGGTTACCTGAAAATCCGGTTGGTTATTTATAACCTACTTTATCAATATCTTTAATTAGATATTCTTTGATTATTTTATCATTTGCTGGACTGTTGGCCCAAAAATAGCTTAAGCGCTGGCCCAATTGCGGCCCAATCTTTGACCTAAGTAGATGGATCGAACGGTGCTGATTGTTAACCGTTCGGCCTCCACTGGGTACGATACATTATGCCCCCCAAGTCCGAGTTAAGCGTTCGGCTTTAGCCGTGGTTAACTATAGGACTTATGAGTTTGAGGGAGGCTGTTTTTTCTGTAGTCAGGAGTTTGCTTTCCACGTAAACATCAACCGGGAAGGATTTACCTCTCGGCCTTCAACATGAACCGAGAGGGATTTACCTCTCGGTCTTTGACTTTGACCTAGGAGTTCCTCAGAGGGAGTGGGTTTTACCGTTCAATTTATAGTACACGGGGGACTGTCTTCATTGTTCGATGTATAACATCAATTTGCTGGCGAAAGGGATTTACCTCTCGGCCGAGAGGGATTTACCTCTCGGTCTTTATCTTCAAGATCATCGACAAGACTCTGCCGAGAGGGTTTTACCGGCTTTACACTAGGAGTTCGTGTAGAACTTCCTGATGGGAGGATTTTACCTCTGTGCCGAGAGGGATGTACCGGTTGTTCTTTGAGCTAGGAGTGCTTCCTAGTGAACGGGCTTTACCATTCGGCTTTACACTAGGAGTTCCTGGAGAACTTCCTAATGGAAGGACTTTACCTCTTTGTCGAGAGGGATTTACCGCTCGGTCTTTGAGCTAGGAGTGTTTCCTAGTGAACGGGCTTTACCGTTCGGCTTTGAGAGGGCTTTACCTCTCCGCTTTGAGCTTTAGATTGTTGGCGAGAGGGATTTACCTCTCGCCCGAGAGGGAATTACCTCTCGCCCGAGAGGGATTTACCTCTCGGTTACCTCTCGGTCTTTGACTTTGACCTAGGGATTTTTCATAGGGAATGGGCTTTACCGTTCGGTTTTTGTACTCCTCTTGGCCAAGTGGTTTTCATAATCCTATGACCTGCATTTTCGGTCTTTTGTTGAACGTTTGACGGTCAACGACGAGGAATCCGTATTAAGATGTCTTGAATGAGTTGTGGGTGCTTTATGCTTTGTGACCGAACGAGAGAGAGAGAGACCAAGGTCTGCTCGAGCTATACCCTGAGGTCGTGGTAGACCGAGTAGATGAGGTCGTGGTAGGCCGAGTAGATGAGGCCGAAGAGCCGAATATGTGTAAGGCCGAATGGCCCAATACCTATGAGACCGAATGGCTAAATAGTTGAGGCCGAAGAACCGAATACATGGAGGCCGAATGGCCGAATGCTAGAACGCTTGAGGCCATGGAAGGTGATAACAGTTGAAAATTTGTTATTTTCATGCTTAAATTGATACTAAAAGCAACCTTTAACACTTAGAAACTAGCTTGAAATCATGCTTTTAGTCATATTTTCAAAAATAAAAGAGCTGGACAGGTTTATGCTTGATTTCAGTGTTTTTGTGCAGGTTTTAAGGTGAATTTGGTGAAAGAAGTGAAGAAGGAGAGAGATGGAATCAGAAAAGACATCAAAAAGTGCAAAAGGAGAAGCCGCAACTGCCGCTCAGCGGCAGTTTACCGCTGAGCGGCACTCAGGAGTTCACGTTGGAACCGCTGAGGGGCAAAATGGCCGCTGAGGGGAAGAAACTACTCACGCACTTACCGCTGAGCGGCACTTTACCGCTGAGCAGCACACTTATGGGCTTGGACCTAGATTTTCTGTAATTTTAGAATAGTATATAAGCTTTAGGACGTCCTAGGGTTTGTATCTTTGGCAGAAACGAAGCAAACACTCTCTCTTCCACCCCTTTGAAGGAGGATCTTGGATGCTCAGGCTACCTCTTCACCTTTCTACGGTTTTATCTTTCATTCTTTCATTATTGTTCATCTAGGTTCACCATGAATATGGTGAACTAAACCTTGTATGTTTGTTGGGGAATCAATGTAATCTTTTGAAGCTCTCATATATGGAATTTGTGCTTGCATCTTAATCTAAGACTTATGCTTTCTTTCATCATTAGTTAGGGTTTTTCCTCTTTGATCAATGCTTGCCTTGTTTAACTCATTCAATGCATGATTATTGATTTTGTCGATACGGGAACGTACGGGGAAGTCTAGATCCGGGGAATTTCTCCCAATAGTATATTGGTTGCCTTAACCTCCTGTGCTAAAAAAACTAATTATTAGGAATGCTAGGAATCGTATGAACTCGTAATTAGGGAGAAGCCTTCTTGAAAGGTAATTTAGAGAGTGGCATTAACAATGATGACTTGAATGTTGAATTCCTAAAATATATGAGAGTGGATAACATGAAATTGACCCCCAACAACATATTCATCAATATATTTCATTGAAAGTGCTTGTCTTTTGTTTTAGTCATTGATCAACCTCATGCATACATGTTTATTTTCGTCTTTTGCATAGTAAAATCCAATTATTTTGTCTTAAGTCTTAACTAATCAACAAATCACATAACTAAACTAGGCCGTGAGTCCTTTGGGAGAACGATACTTGGTCTTACCGAGTTTATTACTTGAAACGATTCGGTCATACTTGCCGATTGTTAAACAAGTTTGTCACATCATATTTTGGTTATCATAAATTTGTGCATCAGAAGGCTGAACGGTTGAGGCCGAATGGCTGAGCTGTTGTACGGTTGAACACTTGATGCCAAATTTGGCTAATTGGTGAGTGTGTTTTTGGACCCTTAATAAGTCTTTGAAACATATTATAATATTGAATTAAGATATTTAAATTAAATTATATAAATTAAATAATAAAATGAATCTATATCAAAATATTTATCTGTAAAGTCGTAGAAGCTTATTGACGTTGATAGTGAGCCTACATCCTTGTCCGGTTCCTTGTGGTTATAGGGGATGCCCCCGGCCCCACGGTGGGCGCAAAAATGTTTCGGTAGGATATTTTGCGGGACCGAGAGACGTACCTTTGCTGACGTGTCTTCCTCGCCTCCGAACGGTTGGATCGCCTGAGCCGCTCGCCTTTCTTCAGTCGAGACCGTTCGGTGACGTCGGTCTTGGCCGATCGGTTGCCTTCGTGCTCCACGAGGGGGGAGGTACCTACAAAAAGGTACTCTGACGCCTAAGTTAGGCGTGTGATTTGAAGAGCCTCGGCTTTTGGTTGAATATTTAGTGAATGGTTATCACTATTGAGTATTTGATAGTAGCGTAGAGTGAATAATGCGTAAGTGGAACGTACCTGACTTTGTATTTATAATTTACCTCATGGATCCTAAGCTGATACAAGACCAATAAAATATAAACAGAATAAGATATAAACAGATTACCTGAAAATTCGGTTGGTTATTTATAACCTACTTTATCAATATATTTAATTAGATATTCTTTGATTATTTTATCATCTGCTGGACTGTTTGCCCAAGAATAGCTTAAGCGCTGGCCCAATTGCGACCCATTCTTTGATCTAAGTGGATGGACTGAACGGTGCTGATTGTTAACCGTTTAGCCTCCACTGGGTACGATATAATCTTAAATTTTCAAATAGGAATTTTTTATCTGTAAAATTAAACATAAATATTAAAAATTTGTTTCAATATTCCTTTAATAAAAAGGCAACTCGTTTTTATTTACCTTTGATTAACTTTTTTTTTTCATGTTCACTAGATATAATTTGTCAAATATTGTTTGTAACACCCAACTTTTCGATTTCTGAAATATGTAATTAACATAAATAATATAATTAAAATAAAATTTTATTTTTACTTATTTGAAATCTCAATAAAAAAGCATTGTTTTATAATCATATACTTTCTTAAAAATAGAAAAATCTAACCACTAGTGCATATAGGGGAAATGACAGCGGTTATTTTCGCTAATAGGCAGCGGTTCCTGAACCGAGGCATATCCAAGCGAGGCAAAAAGTCTATTATGTTTTGCCTCGATTCAGAATCGAGGCATAAAAGGGTAGGATTTTGCCTCGGTTCAACGTTAACCGAAGCAATAGATGTTATAATTGTTTTAATTTTTTTTCACAGGACTTTATGCCTCGGTTCCCTCTGAACCGAGGCAGTATGTCCCCCTCTGAAACCTTAACTGAGGCAGTAGAGTCTTTTTTTTGTTTTTTTTTCATCTGCCAGCCTTTCTACTTCGATTGTGACCTTAACCGAGGCCCTAGGGGGTTTTCTGCCTCGGTTATGGTCCCAACCCAGGCATATTCCCTAGTTTTTGTTAAAAAATCGGGTCTTTTTCTACTATATTCCCAACTACATAAACAGACCTGCATATAATTTTACAGCCAGAACAGTCCAGAATAATCCAGAAGCGTATATTTTGAATCAAAATTATATTAAAACATAAATACATTCAATGTAATCATAAATCAACTTCTTAGAAGCATAAATCAATCCAATGTAATCATAAATCAACTTTGAAGCATAAATCAATGCAATGTACAAAGTTAAACTAATAATAATGTAAAAAAGCATAAAACAACTTACAAAAATAAACTTAGAACTTACTATATCCTAATATCTACTACATACTATTATATAATTGAATTACATATTTAGTCAGTGTTTTCCTCACGAGTTTGAGTGACTTCTCTAGAATTGGAGCAGACGTATTGAATCTCTGCATAAAACACAATGATTTCAACTAGTGTATATGAAATCTAAACTATAGAGAAAATAAAATTCAAACCTAAATATTTTCGTTTGCCATCCACTCGTGTAATGTGCACGAATAATGGTCATCATCCAAAACATGACGTAGTAACCACATTCATATGACCTCGTTTGTCTATTACACTACATATATCATCATAATTATAAAATGTTAAGCAACATCGTTGGAATGGAACAAAATGTAACAAAGTATGGACTAAAAACCAAACCTTAAGGGTAACCCATGCAAGTTTTTAGTTGTAGCAGTAGATCTCCCAGATAACATCATATGTGTTGCAAGGGAACTATTAAAAAACATTGCTTTAGCATACATTTATATAACAAAGAAAGTTGAAACATTGAGGTTCTTACCAATCTACTACATGTCATGACGTCAATTAGAACTAAATATTAAAATTGAGAAGTATATAGTAGGAGTGTTTACCGGGGGATTAGATACATCACCAACAAATTGTCTTGGCCAGGCGACGAAGGACTTAATTGCCTCTTTCATAGTGAAAAACTCATCTGTAGGCACAGGAAGAACGGCATCTGGTATGACAACTTCATCCACCGTGACCTTGACCTCATCTTCTGCTAGTTGTACACCATGCACTATAGTGGTTGTCTCATACACTATGCCACGAGCCATTAGCATGGTCCCGGTATCAGAGAGAATATATAACTGACATGGACGAGTGTCGTCCATGTCGTCCCCTAGGGCACCAGCAGCTGAGCAACTTCCTTTACCGCTTCTACCTGTCAAATTAAATGTTAGGTTTTACAAAAGGTAAATTAATAAACAAAAATGATTATTAAGTTTACCTGTAGGGGGCACAACATGTTCTGCTACAAGAGATGGCGGAGGACGATTGCCATAATCCTCATAACGCAACTCGAATTGACGTGCAACCATTTCAGCAACTTTATCATATAACTCTGCCTGAACCTTCTTTGTGATCTCCTGTGTCATCCCTTTTCCGATGTCCTCCTTCAGCTTTTCGTATGAAGATGGACGCGAGGAAGACCCAAAGAACTGTCGTATGCCTATGCCAGTCCCAGTAGCACGCACCTGTCCTGGGTGCTCAGGTCGTCCAATAGTTGTGGCAAGAATATCCTCACAACCTTATTGTGTTAATTGACCTTGGGGGCTCTGCTCAACCAAGGAGTCCTGTAAGATAACACAACTTCATAATTATTTGAAAGATCTATGTAATATATATAACAAAAATGTTGTTTAAATATGAAAAATGACATCTTACAATTCTTTCAGATATCTCTCTAGCAATGTCGGAAGTGTAGGAGCCCGATGATCTTAAACGGGCTAACTTCCACTTCTCGTGTCGAGATGGTGGTAAAGGAAGAGTAAGAGGGTCACCACCCTCAGAAAGTGAAAGTCTACTATCTGACTTCTGCTTCATTATTTTCTCCTCAAGCTTCTTGTATCCACCACGAGATAGTAGGTGTGGATTTTTATTTTGAGCACTTATACCTTGTGCTTTTGACCTTGTTTCTTGTGACAAAATGAAACAATTGTTATGATATAAAATTATGAATGATGAATTGAATGATTTTACCTACACTTACCTGCCACGTTTCGGATGAACGAAGCTCTACAAACTGACGTCATGTTTCTTCGTCAATTGAGGAATGTTTAAAACATGGAGTTTCATTACTTTTTTCTTCAAATATATATATGGACGTCAGTTTGTCTTAAACCACCAAATCTTTCTGCAATTGCAGATAAACACCTAATCCTTAGTCTCTCGACATTTGGCATATCAAATGTCATTTGCAACAAAGAAAGTAATAACCTTATATCAATACAAATTTATCAATATGTAGAATCTAGAATTTGGAGCAATATTGGTTAACTTACCAATAGATCTTGCCAGATAAGATTCCGATCAACCTCAGATACATGGTCAAAGGATGGAGTAAGTATAGAGATACGATCACGTGCTAGTACTCCAAGGTAAGACCTAAATACATCTGCATTTAAGCTAGTTGCAACTCCTATGACCACATCAATAATGACAGATGTCCTCTCACCTGCATTTCTTCTAAGTATAAGTTGTCGTAACCTCGTTGCTCCTCTCGTCCATCTAGAAGAATGAGGTGGCTCAGCCATATATCTGTCACAATAAATAAGATGAAAGATTAATTAAAACACCTATAAAATAACATATATTATTTAACAAAAGCCATAAATATTTACACAAACATGAAATTCATACATAATCATATGGATTGGTCATATGTATATTCCCTCATTGTGATCTTCCCAAATTTCTTGTATATCATCAATTAGAGGGTCGTCATCCAAATTAATTGTCGTTTTAAATGGATGGTTATCAGCAATATAAAGATTACTTAGATTCACTTCTTTATCTTCAATTTGTCTTTTTCCTTGAAGAGCGACATACCAATGGTCAGACGCAAGATCTTTGACATAAAAAACCTGACTTGCTTGATATGCCATGATAAACGGTTCGTCTCCATAACCAACCTTTCGAAAATCAACTAGTGTCATACCAAATTCATCTATTTTGACACCACTCTTATTGTCGACCCACTTACATTTGAAGAGTGCAACAGAAAACTTAGTGTAATCAACCTCCTACATCTCTTCTATTCTACCATAATATCTTATTGATCCAATTACAGGATTTTGATCTTTGGATGTGGAACATTGTAGCGACTCAACTTCTAGACTAACGCCACTATTTTGTACTGTGTTTTTATCATCCAAAGTCTTTGTATAGAATGTGCAATTATTAACTTCATAGTATGTACAACATACAACATCAAACTTCAAACCATTTGTTAGCCACAACAAAGTCTCAAAAGACTGTGATTCTTTCAAAACTTCAGATTTGAACCAGGATAAGAATGTTTTGTTATGCTCCATCAACTGCCATTTCTCTTATTGTCTTGGATACTTGTATTTACAACGGCTTTGTGTGCTTCCAAAAAAGGGATCACTTCATCTGTGTTGTTTAATATGTACATATGTGCTTACATCAATTCTTTACGACTTTTCGTCACCACATTCAAACCTCGGGTACTTTTACTTGTAGAACATCTATTCAACCAGGATGTCTGAGGGACTCCTATCGGATTTGCTTTAGTCATATAATCAGAGCAAAACTTGATACTTTCTTTAGCAATATATCTTTCAATCATTGAACCTTCTGGACGATATTGATTTTTTACGTACCCTTTCAAAATCTTCATATAACGCTCAATAGGATACATCCATCTTAAGTATAGTGGTCCATACAACTTTATTTCTCTGACCAAACGAACAAGTAAATGCACCATGATGTCAAAAAAGGATGGAGGGAAAAACATTTCTAGTTGAAACATGATGATGATAATGTCGCTTTGTAGTTCATCTAACTTTGTAGGATCCATCACTTTACTACAAATTGACGAGAAAAATGAGCGCAATCGAGTTATGGTCTGCCTAACTTTTTTGGGCAAAATTCCACGAATTGCCACCGGTAACAATTGTTGCATTAAGACGTGGCAATCGTGAGACATGAGTCCAACAAGCTTTAAGTCCTGCATTGACACTAAGCTCTTGATATTTGAAGAGTATCCTTGTGGTACCTTGATACTCTTTAAACAAAGACAAAAGCTTATCTTCTCTTGTCTGGACGTTGTGTAACATACAGGGGGCAAATAAGTACGTTTACCAATCTCTCTTGGTGCCAACTCTTCTCGGATCTTCATGTCAACCAAATTCAAACGCCCATTCACTCCATCTTTTGTTTTTCCCTGGATGTTTAGTAGTGTACCAATCAAGCTATCACAAACATTCTTCTCTACATCCATGACATCTATGCAATGTCTAACATCTAACTTTGACCAATATCGAAGATTAAAGAATATTGATTTCTTCTTCCAAGGGGTCGTTACAAAAGATTTCTTGAACGTTTTCCAAAATACATGATGTACTCTATTAACTTTTTCAAGAACTTCAAGTCCAGTAAGTGGAATGGGTGCATTGTCTTTCTCTTGTTGTCCATTGAATGCTTTCTTTAACCTTCGATATGGATGATTAGATTGTAAAAATCGCCGATGACGCATATACACTATCTTCCTTCCGTGTTTTAATTGTTGAGTTGCAGTGTTTTCTTCACATATAGGACATGTTTTATGACTCTTCACATTGTACCCCGACAAATTACCGTAAGCTGGAAAGTCATTAATGGTGCAAAATAACATGGCATGCATGAAGAAAGTTTCTGAAGCAAAGGCATCAAATATTTCAATCCTGTCAACCCACAACAACTTCAAGTCTTCAACTAGTGGCCTGAGATAAACATCTATGTCATTTTCAGGCTGCTTTGGACCAGATATCAACATTGACAACATCATCTACTTTCTTTTCATGCACAATCTAGGAGATAAATTGTAAATTATGAGTATAACGGGCCAACAACTGTGATTGGTACTTAAATTACCAAATGGGTTCATTCCATAAGTAGCTAAGCCAAACCTAAGATTTCTACACTCTTGACCAAATTGGGGGAATTCTTGATCAATATTTTTCCATTGCTTTGAATCAGCTGGATGACAAAGCAGCCCATCAGTTGTTCTCTCATATGCATGCCAACTTAGGTTTTTAGCGTCTTTGGGATTCGTGAACAAACGCTTAAGTCTGGCCACGAGTGGAAGGCACCAAACTACTTTCAAAGCATAACCATTCTTTTCTATGTGACCAATATCTTCACCATTGTTTTTTGCCTTGTATCGTGATAACCCACATTTATGACACTTTGTCAAAACATCATACTCATTCCTATACAATATGCAATCATTCAGACATGCTTGTACCGTTTATACTCCACACCCATCGGACAAAGAATTTTTTTTGCATCATAATTACGAGTGGGTATTGTATTTGCATTTGGCATCATTTCATTCAACAACGACAACAATTCTGTAAAACTCTTATTAGTCCATTCATTACTCGCCTTTAAATTCATGAGCCTTAATACCGCTGATAACCGTGTGAACTTAGTTGAACCGACATACAAAGGAATCTTTGCATCTGTGGACATCGTTTCATACACATGTGCTTGGGCAAAAGCTTCTGCGCCAACATCGCGGACCATGTCCTCTAAGTTGTCTTCTTTCGGTCGATCTTCCATATCCATGTTGGAATCATATACATTTTCAGTTGGACAGACAGTTGGAAAGTCTGTTGCCTCGCTGTGCCATATCCATGTTGTATAACTTCGTATGAAACCATCACATATAACATGTTCCCTAATATCGGTTGCGTTCAACTTCCTCCCATTCAAACAGTTCACACAGCAACATCTAAACTTGACTTCATCATCACCACTTGGACTCGCATTACGTTGCGCAAACTCTATAAATTATTCTATCCCTCTCTCGTACTCAGTGTTGATGCGTGGTAAATTAATCCACCCTCGATCCGTACGCATGTTTACTGAAATTGTTTACACAATTTCAATAATCTTGAACGATCACTTAGCGGAAAACCACTAAAACTTACAACAGGTTAAATTTTTTTTGAAAAGTTGTCCAGCGAGTATATTTTCACTATATAAATGTCAAGTCAGTAAGCTCTCTGACTTTGGTTTCGCCAAGCGACCACCAAGTCAGTAGCTCCCTGATTTTAAATTTGCCCATCGAGTAGATACTTGCCCATCGAGTAGATACTCACCCAACGAGTCTGCATAATTCTACAAAAGATGATTTTGTAGATTTATGTCATCCCAACCCTACAGGACCAGTTTAATACCAACCACATGTGGCAAAATAAATGAACAATGAGACTATACATAATTCAATGACCCAATTCTTCTCAAATGATATTCCAATCATGCAGCATATCATCCTTCCAACATACAATCATTAAACCGATTCAAAACGACAAATTCAACTCAATAGGGCAAAGTTCATCAAACAACTAATTTTCATAAACTAACTATCGTACAAGCCTACAATCAACAATTATGATTTGCTTAAAATTAAAGTAATTAACTTCCCATTGCGCTTTTGAGGTTCAAACCGCTCTAAGAGTTCTAGAATGATTGTGACAACTCAAAGAATCATATTTGCTCCTACAAAACACAGAAACACGATTAGGGTATGTGTATGAAAATGATGAAACATTTGCGTCCACTTATTCTTCATGTCTTAAGAAGCCTTTTGATGGATTCTATCTTTCTGAAGGGTATCTTTTTAATAAAGGAAAACTTTGTATACCCCAAGGATCCATTAGAAAACTTCTTATCAAAGAGAGTCTTGGAGGAGGACTCATGGGCCATCATGGAGTTGATAAAACTCTAAACATTTTGAAAAGTAAATTCTATTGGCCACACATGAGAGTAGTTGTTCAAAGGCATTGTTCTAAATGCATAGCTTGTTTACAAGCTAAGTCAAAAATTATGCCTCATGGGCTCTATACACCTCTTCCCATAGCTAATACCCCTTGGGAGGACATAAGCATGGATTTTGTTCTAGGATTGCCAAGAACTCAAAAGGGGTATGATTTTATATTTGTGGTAGTAGATCGTTTTAGTAAAGTGACACATTTTATAACCTGCCACAAAGTAGATGATGCTAGCTATATCTCTAGACTCTTCTTCAAAGAAATAGTGAGATTGCATGGCTTACCCAAAACCATAGTGTCTGATAGAGATGTTAAGTTCCTAAGCCACTTTTGGAAAACTTTATGGGAAAAGCTAGGAACTAAACTTCTATTTTCTACAACATGTCACCCACAAACTGATGGGCAAACTAAAGTAGTAAATAGATCTCTATCTACTTTATTAAGGGTAATATTAAGAGGTAATAATAAAAGTTGGGATGATCATCTACCTCATATTGAATTTTCTTATAATAGAGTAGTTCAAAAGACTACTAATCTTTCTCCTTTTGAGATTGTTTATGGTTTTAACCCTATTACACCTCTTGATTTACTACCTCTTCCAGAATCATCTTCTTTTCTTCATAAAAAAGGTGTATCTAAAGTGGAGTTTATCAAGAAATTACATGAGAAGGTTAAAACCCAAATTGAAAAACAAACCCAAAAATATGCAGAGTATAACAACAACGGGAGAAAGATAATAGTTTTTGAAGAAAGAGACTTAGTTTGGCTTCATTTGAGAAAGGAAAGATTTCCCTCTCAACGAAAGTCCAAACTTAGTCCAAGAGGAGATGGTCCTTCCAAAGTGGTCAAAAAGATAAATGATATGGCATATATATTAGACCTTCTTGAAAGTTATGGTGTCAGTCCTACTTTTAACATCTGCGATTTAATTCCTTTCACAGAACAGGATGAAGCAGATCTAAGGACAGATCCTTTTCAAGAGGGAGGGTCTGATGGAAGACCATCAAGAAATCACATTGGACCTCTTATTAGAGCCATGGCAAGGAAGATTCAAGAAGAAGAAGGATCACTTAACATTTTACTTCTATGGAAGGTTACTTATAAAAATCCTTTTTCTCTTAACTAAAGCACTTATACTTTTTTTTGTAGGGACTAATAAAGCTTGGAGACCATGATTGAACCATCCAAGAAGTTAAATCAATAAAGGAAAGCAAAGGAGCCAAAAAGGGAGGTGCTTGCGGAATGTGAAATGCACCAGCATTTTTCACCCAAGAGAAGATCAATCCACGTGACATTGGTTGACTTGGAATTAGGCATGAACCTTGCTTGCTGAGTTGGAATGAGGCATTGACCATGCTGGATCAAAATGGACGTGCATCCTATTTGAATTTATGAGGGAATTAAATCAGAAATTAGGCTCCTCTTCACTTATAAATAAGAGGGCCTCCTCTTTATATTTTCTCACTTTTGAGCTTAATGATATGCTGCAGAATTTACTTTCCAGCTCTTGTGCTCTTAAGCCACCTTTGATTTACTACTTCTTCTCTCTTTCTCAAGCTTTCTTCCTCTGTAGGAAGGCCCTCTGAGCTGTGAGGCTTCACCCATACAACTCTTCTCCATTAAAACCCTTCAAACACTACACTCTTTCATCAATCCGCTGCACCTTCATTCACTGCTGGTTTCTTTTGGTCTAGAACCTCTCCCTACCTGCTTCCAGCTAGAATTAGTCTTCATCAATGTGATAATGACATATTTTACCATGATTTCAGTAATGAATTAAGAGAAAATGTCAATTCCTCCTTAGCTTTATGCCTTGTAAATCCTAGTTTTCCTTTAGTTTGTTAAGTGGTTGCACCGTAAGCTCTAATGAGATATTTTGGTCATTAATCCCTACTTTTATGTGCTTAAAGTAGTTGCAAGAAGTCTATGCATCAAATGGAGGAACTGGAAAGCAAGGAAAGTAAGAAAAATAGCAAAAATGAAGGGCTAGAATTCTGCTGAAGCTAGCTCGAACGCCCCTGGCTTAAGGGCGCTTGAGCGTCAATGCACCACGACTGACGCGCGCCTGAGCGGTCCTTCTTCTGGGCGCTTGAGTGCCAACTTTGCTAACATGGCATCTTTGCCCTATTTCACTCATAAACGCGAAGAGTTTTGGATCTTTTGCTGCCCAAACACGATTTCTCTCATTGGGAGCTCTTGGAGGCGAGCTAGGAGCTATGGGAACAGTCCTTCTTCACCCTTGGGTCTTCTTCCTTCTTCCATTTCCACCATTATTGTAAGCTTGAGCTTTCCATTCATGGAGAGCTAGTTTCATTGTTGTTGGGGGATTGATGTAGCCACTGAACTCTTATGTAAACTATTGTGTTTTGAAAGAATATACGCCTCTTTCATTGATTGTTAGTGTTTAATTCCTTTTCTTAATGCTTGTTGTGAAGTTGCTACCTATGGCATGATTTTAGGGTTTGCTTGATATTGGAAAATGTTGGGTAAATCTGGACTTGGATTAGACACCTAAAGGAAATAGTATCTAGGGATAGAACTAGGACCTTTGGTTGTCTTAAATCTCAATTCTTAATGCAGAAATAATTGTTAGGTTTTCCAAGGGATTGGAGCCTAATAAGGAAGTCTAGGCTCTCTCTACCAAGGGATTGGGTTTGAGTAATTTAATAGATTGACATTGGCATATTAATGAAGAGGAAGTGATTTTCTATACATAAGAGTGAAGTAGGTGAAATCATACCCCCAACAATATTGTTCCATGTCATTTCTAATCTTTCCATTTCCAAGTGTTTGAGTATCAAAGATCACTTTTACCATTTATGTTTCATATTTACTTCAATTGCATTAAAACCCAAATTATGGAATCATTCTTTAGTCTAAGCTAGTTAGAAATTATACGATTGTCTGGTGACACGAGTATCTTGGGAAACAATATCCGGTCTTTACCGATTTTATTACTTGATACGATTTGGTACACTTGCCAAAGTCTCAACAGTATGTTGTTAAAACCACTTATCAGTAAAGAGTCTTATAGAAGACTGAAATGACACATGCGAAAAAACAATGTTCACATGCATAGTAAAACGCAAAATCTAGAGAGAGCATAAACTAACTTACTTTTATGCAAAAATTGATCGAATACACTTGAAGACCTCACTTCAGTGAATACTTAAGCGCTTTTTGATCTTCAAACACATGAACTATGGGTTAGGAGACTTAAAAATATTGTAAAGAGCTTTTAGAGGAAAAGTTTTTAAAAAATAGTTTGTTTTTAGATAATAAAATTCAATAATAAAAATTTTATTTATACGTGAACTTTTAATATCACAATAATCGAATTTTATTACTTATAACACACTATCACTTATAATATCCTATTTTCTACACTCTCACATTATTGATTCAAATTTTTAAATTCACCCTTATATTTGACATCCTTTTATGTTAAACTGTACTAGGAAAATATATATGATGTTTATTAAAGACTAGTTTCTCATTTTTCTTTAGTTTAACGAAAAAATATATATAATTTAATAATTTTAATACTTACATTATTTTAATATAACAATAGTTAAGAAAATTTGTAAATAATTTAGTAGGATTCACTATTAATTAACTTTGTAGTTTAGTTCGATTTTGTGGAACTATTTTATATTCTCTTTTTTCGTGCGAAATCTTAAGTAACCGTGATAACATGTTGAGAAAAACCCGTGTGAATTTCAGTTTAAGACTTGTTACACCGAGAAAAACATATTTTATCTCATCAACATCAACATATTTAAAAAAATAAAACTATTTAAACACACCGCCGGAAGTAGAAAATTATTC
The DNA here is from genome assembly GCF_029865625.1 of Vigna umbellata. NCBI lineage: Eukaryota > Viridiplantae > Streptophyta > Magnoliopsida > Fabales > Fabaceae > Vigna > Vigna umbellata. Next base: position 58,691,795 of record NC_142165.1, on the reverse strand, counting down.
CATTACTAATACATAACTACAGGTAGTTATTCCACTATATATTAATACACAACTACTTTTTGTTGATTAATACAGCTTATACGATTGATTTCCCGATTAGATGTTAATATATATAAAAAATGGAGTATAGAATTAAACCTAGATTTGAAATATCATAATTCTATAATTACAATATGTTAAATGCTTTCATTTAAGAAAAAAAAAATCAAATATAGTACATAATTATCCCATTCACACGAAAAGAATACATATTTAGTTCCCAACCATTGAAAATGAGTAAGTACCTGTTCACTTTGCTGAGGATCTTATTCCCATCAAAGTTAAATATACGATAAGATCATTCGACAGCGTGTACATATTCAATTTCATTTATAATATGTTTCAATGATCTCTATATATGATTTTGAAATTTATCATTTGGCATTTTATCAGTTGCATCTTTGCATAATTAACTAACTTTTAGAAAATATTTTTTTTTTTAATTTTAAGATAATTATATCAGTTAATCAATCCTTTTTCGCTTTTTTATAGTCGTATTATATACATCCAAGGTTCCTAGACCACGATAGTATAAAATCTATTATTAGTCGAATACATATCTGTCTACAAAATTGACATGTACTCAGTTTGTATTTATTCAATCGGGAACCACATCATGTCAACCACTTATTATTCACTAATCCATAATTAACTACAATACTTTCAACTAGATATTATGAACTTCGTATATTCTAAAAGTTAACAAGTTTAGAATTGCGGCTTTGGTTTCTTATTATATATGTATTAAATGATTTAAGGTTAGTATAGTATATATTTTGGGATATGAATAATCAACCTTTTTAATTATTTTATTTATGTTAACAAAATTGTAGTTTGACAATTATCATTTAATGATGATATCTAGGTAATTGGGTTCGTTGAGTTATATTGTGTTGGAAAAATAAATAAATAAATTACGAGTTTGGGTTTTGATTAAAGTTATTGCGGATAAGAAGATATTTATATAAACTTATGAATTTTAAGTAATGTAAATTTAATGATCATGGTTGGTTACAGCTAATTAGGTGATTAATGTTTATATGAGAGTGTTTTACTTAGGTTAAAAATTAATCTCGTTGACAATTATGAGCTTGTAAGATTTATTTTGTTATTAATGTATGGCATCAATCTGACAAGAATGAGATTGGTTTTTATATGTAGCTAATATATATATATATATATATATATATATATATATATATATATATATATATATATATATATATATATATATATATATATATATATATTATTGGAAATATTAAATAATATTATTTTATTTTACTAAAGGATAAGATAAAGTTGAAGGCATTAAAATAAATGTTGTGATTTAACGTTAATTGTAGCATATGATTTATTTGAATAAAGTTGAAATTGGTTTGGACATTTGAAGTTGTTTTTATGCATTGATGTTTTAAGTGGATAAAGTCAAGAACAATTTTTTTTCTTTTCAAGTTTACACTAGTGTAAAAAATACTCTTTATAGCAACTATTTATACCAGTTATAATTCATAAAGTATAAAAAGTGGCAGTGCCATAATTATAAATATATCAACACTTTTTATTTTGGTTGTAGTTATAACATGTATTGAAATTGGGAATGGTGGCATTTTTGTAAAAAGAATAAAACTTTGTATATCATTTCTAGTTATAACTGGTATAGAAAGTTAATTTGGTAACATTTTTGTAATACATAAGAAAGTTTTATATATTGATTCTAATTATAACCAGTATAGAAAGTGGATGTAGTGTCATTTTTGTAATAAATAAGAAATTTTTTATACCACTTCTAATTATAGCTGTTATACAAAATAGACGCGGTGACATTTTTGTCACAAATAAGAAAACTTTCTATAACGATTCTAATTATAACCAGTATAAAAAAGTAATTTTTTATTTATTTTTATATGAAAACTCTCATAACCATAGTTGTCACGAGCAAGCTTCTCATAACCACTTCTTCTTTCTCTCTACTCAACAACAATGTCGAGTATATACTCCCTCTAATAAACCTTTCTTATGTTATTCACTTTACTCTCATGCCAAAAGCTTCAAACCTTGGGCCACCAAGGGCTCAAACAATTGTCCCTTAACCGACATCATTTTTTAACCCTTTAAAGAGGTCAAGAAGGAGCTCGACCTTGTCCCCACACTTCTAGAAGCTTCTCTTGCTCGCTAAAAGTATATCAATGAGTGTGAAGTTGTTGTCAATGAACAGATCAAGTGTGTTGGGCTTCCTACTTCAATATTTTCTTACTTCAAAAGTAAAATTCACCAACGATAACCCCTTATAAATTTCAATTTTTTTTTTGTGGAAACAGGTTCATCTACTCCCTTCCCTTCTCTATTTCATTTTTCATTCCTGTTGGGGTTTTAACTAATTTTCCATAACAAATTTTGTTTCTATTCTTTACCTATTTGGGAGTTTATATTTTGATGGTGATTTGGATTGTGTGCTATATGCATTGAGATGAGTTTTATGAAGTATGACGAAGTGTTGATATTTTCAGTGGATGTTTGAAAGATTCGTGAAGAAGGATTTCCATGATTGAAATGTTTTTTTATACTGATTGTGCGCTTAACCGATACAAAAAGTAACACTTTTTAAACCTATTCTGGAACCGGTATAGAAAGTGGAAACTTTCTATACTTTCTGCCTCTATACAAGTTCTAGAGTAATATTGTGCGATGCAAAAATGTTCTAGTAGAGACATTTTTCTAGAATTGGTTTTACATATGGTTTACCTATCTCACACTCCTCGTAGAGATAATTTGGTTAAAGGATTTGAAAGTACCAAAGGAGTGACAGGCAAAGATGCAACTAGTTTTTGTTTAGCCTTAGTGGAGTATGTCAATGAAATTGTGTCATAGTACATCTAAAGAAAAAAATATGTGAGTTTAAAAGAAAGCACAAACATGAAAACAGATCATTGTCAAGAGCCAAAGCAAGTGATAATAGATACTCCAAATGTGAAGACTATGGGCATGAAACTAATCAATGTCCTAATTGTTATCCAAGTTCCATGATTAATGGAGATTTCAAGAATTACAACATATACTTGAAAAAGAAGGAAAGAAAAACAAGAACAAAAGAGAAAACAGTTTGAATGCAATTAATTTTCATCTATACATCAATTTGAATGAGATTAGGAAACATTTAAAAACTTTGTAATTCTTTTTACTAATTTAAATTCGATAAGTTAACATAAAACCAAATTGAAACGAAAATGAACCTTTCGTATATAATTATATCGAATTTTGTTACTAACTGTCTATTGTGTAGTAAGATATGCATAGTACATCAATCAAGTTTGTGTGAGTATCACGTCAGCATCAATTGTTTAGGTTAAAAGAAAAAGGTTGCAACTTTTGGTACGTTGTAAAAGATTCCAACAGGAAGCTTATGACCCTGTGATGCAACTATGGTAATGTCACGCAGCAAACGACAAGGAAAAAAAAATTCGACTTGAAATTGGTATTTTTCGAAATAAATAAATATTCCATTGCAATAGGAACAAACTTTGATTCAGACATACTATTTTATGCTTTAATTCCCCCTCAACCGTTCATTTAAAATGAATAAGTATTTGTTCGCTTTGCCGAGGATCATATATAAAGTATCAATTATACGAGAAGATATCAATCAAGGTGAATGTATTCCATTTCATAATTATATATCATGTTTGAAATTTAGTGTACATGTCCAATTTTTTCATTTTATCAGTTGAGTGTTTGCACAACAATTTTTTTAAAAAAAGATTATATATATTTTAAAATTCAGTGAAATAAATGAGATTTTTTATTTTCGTTCATGTAAAAAAATTACGAATTTTGATTCCTAATATTATATGATAATAACTAATTATTTATATATTAAATAAAAGGTTACATACATTTCAAATGAAAAATTATAATATAATCTTAACATGTGTCACTTAAAAAAATATCCTAAGCTTCGTAAAATAAATATTATTAATCTATCGTAAAATCAATACTAAAGAATTAAAACAATAATTCACAAATTTGTAGAAATGAAAATGATGTAAAATATCTTTGATACAAGAAACAAAAATTCACATTATTTGTAAAAAAGGTAGTATCATAATGAAATTTACAGAAAATTTACCCGAGAGACCAATAATTTTGGAAGACTAAAAATATATTAAATTTTCTGCCAAAATTATTTTTGTAATTTTTTAGAATTTTCTTTTCATGAATTAATATTTTTCAAGCATACATTACAGTTGTATCTGTATAGTTGTTTCTCTCTGAAGTATTTTAACAAGAACCCTTGAATTTCGACCACATATGTATGCATTCTCTTTCAGATCCAGATATCATATATGTGGATCAAGATAATAAAAAAGTATACAAATATATATATATATATATATATATATATATATATATATATATATATATATATATCAAAATTGAAGATAGTGTGAATCTGAGCAAAATCAGACATAGGTTGAGTTAGAGTTAAACTAGAACATTATCAAACTAGTTGAGATTTATGCAGGTTAATCTTAGTTAGGTCAAGTTCAGGTTATACTAAGATGAGTGAAGTCTAAATTAAGTTGAGATAGATTAGGTTAAAGTCAATTCAAGTTCTATTTGGACCAAGTCAAGTTGAGCCAAGTCCAATTTTGGTCAAGGCAAAGTCTGGTTGACACGAACTCGACTCATGTCACACTATGTTATGTTACAAACATGTCAAGTTGGTATAACTAGGCTTACGTTGAGTTAAACTAACATTATGTTTGATTTGAGTTAAACCCACATTAGGACAATTATAGTTAGACCTAGGCTAGACCATGCCAAGTCAAGCTCATGTCAGTCGATTCCAAGTTAGGATGGATATGACCTAATTAGGCTGAAATCATGCATGTTATTAAGTCGAGCCCAAGTTAGGTTACATCAAAGTAGGTTGGATTTGGCTAAGCTTGAATAAACCTAGGTTGGACCCAATTCAAGTTGAACTGGGTTGAGTTTGGCTAGATCGAGATGAGACTAAGTCGAGTTCAACCAAGGTCAATATAGGTCTTGCCTTGGCTAGCCCATGTTAGGTTGTCCTAGACTAGTCCAAGTTTGGATGAGTCAAACTTGGTTAAACTCAAGTTAGGTTTTATTGCGTCAAAATAAGATAAGTTAAGATTATATTGAGTTGGTTCAAGATCGGGTTAGACAAAATTGTATTGACTTAAGTCAAATTTAATCCAAATTAAAAAAGGTCAATTGGATTGGACTTTAATCATAAAAATTGAGACTAAGTTGAGTTGAGATGAGACAAGTTGGATCAAATCACAATTTTTCATATAATTTAATAAAAGCTATTTAAAAACTAAATTATAATTAATATAAATATTTAGAATAATTTATAATTTGAAACATTTTATAAACTTGTGTAATTCTAAAAATTATTTAAGAACTCGTTAAACTAAAGTAATTTTTACTTGAATCATAACCTATTTTATGGAATAACATAAAATATTAAGACTTTTTTAACCTAGTAACTTGCTCTCAGTGAATCAATAAAAAAATAAATTGAAGTTATATCAAATTGATATCTCTAAAAATATATCACAAATAAAAGTTATTATGAAATTTATTATGGTTATAGCAACCATAAAGTTTACATATGTCACAGTTATAACAATTTTTTAAAATATTTAACTAATTTAGAAAATTGCTCGAAATCGAAAAATTATATATTATTAATTTTGAATAAATTTCATATCAATAAATATATTACATGTTTTTTTTTATATTAATTTTTGCAAAAAATATACTGAAACTGGAATAACAATAAAAGCTTGGGCAAAATGGTTCCTTCTTATTTTGAGTTATATGTTGAAGTTTCGAAGCAGCATATATTTGTATTCTTTCGTATACATTTTGTGAACAAAATGAAGATTGAAGGCAACTAACAAAGTTAGGGTGTTGCTCCCTCCACCACCACCACAGCCTTCTCCCTCCACCTCCCCTTTACTATTTTGTCCCTCAGTAAAATTTTATTTTTAGAATTATTGTTTTTTAATTTTACTCATTTATAACATATTTCACTGATAACCTACGTAGTTCCTTGTATGAGTAAAATATTTTTCTGCAAAGCTCAGTGATCGTGAAAAGAATTATCAAGCAATCTTCCTCTTGCTTTCGGTACAGTACGTGGTGCAGTGCGTTTGTGGTGTAATGTGCTTGTCGTGGTTCCTCTCCAGGTACGTAGTCATAATCCTTCCAATAATCCTAAACCCTAAACCCTAAACCCTTCCAATAATCCTTCCAATAATCTTTCCAATAATCCTTTAACCCTAAAACGTAAAATGAAAACGAAGCCTAAACGGATGACATCCTTTAACGGATGTCAACATCCGTTTAAGGCAAAACGGATGTCGACATCCGTTTCGCCTTAAACGGATGTTGACATCCGTTGAAGGATGTCATCCGTTTAAGCTTTGTTTTAATTTTATGTTTCTGTTATTATTTTATTAGATATTTTAATATTTTGATTTATTATTTTTGAATATTTTTTTAATGTATTTTAATAATGTATATTTATATTAGTTTATATTTAAATATTAAAATATTAAAATAATAAAATAATAAAAATAAAAAATTTTAACTTTAAGGATATAATTGGAATTAAAGATAATTGGGGAGGTGGAGGGAGAAGGCTGTGGAGGTGGAGGGAGCAACACCCACAAAGTTAAGCTTTTGGGCTTTTGGAACAACTAGGATTTGGGCTCAATCCAAAACCATTCTACAAATTATATCAAATAGGTTTAATCATTTCGAAGATCCTTAATACGTATTCGTGTCAATTAGTGTACATTTGTGTCAATTAGGTCATTGTATTACGAAAGAGCTCAGTCTTTTTTTTATGTAAAACTGAGTCAATAATGTTTCTAATGGTTGTGGACGGATATGATTTTAAATTTAAAAAAAAAAACTTTTTTTGGATTATTTAATAAAAACACATAAGGTTAAAGAGCTCCAAATGCGACGAGCCCGGCGAAAGTATAGCGAGGGCACAAGAGCGCGTTTCTACTTCTTCTCTTCATTTTGAATCGTCGAGTGAGGAGGAAGCTTCCTTCTCCTCTTCCTTTTCTGATTTTGATTGGGTTGTAGGAGTTACCGTTTTCTGATTTTTGCGAATTGAGATGGTTGTTGTGCTTCTTTTTTACATATTGAAATGCGTTTTGAAGTATTTCTGTTGCGATATTGGAGTTAGGGTACAGATTGAGAATGTTAAAGTATTGCAGTTTGGGGGAATTTCAAGTTCCCATTTCAAGTTTTCGCGCTAAAGTTCATCTTCCCTTGTTATCTGAAATTCAATGTCTCTCTCGTTCCTTCTTCAATTTCTTTTGCAATTTCTGTTAGGTATTGGCTATTTCGGTCACGGTGTTATCTATTTGAATTTAGTTTACAGTATTTGGTGACAGATTTGTTGATGGTGCAAAGGTGTGTATATTCATTGGATTTTCACTGTTTTGCTCTCTTTTTCCTCACTTTTGATGATGGAGCATAAGTTTTATGAAGTCCTTTTGTCATTAGGCATCAATCAAGTTTCCATCTTCCTTTGTGAAAAACCTAGTTTCTCAATATTTTAGTTCAGATAAGCAAAGGGAAAAACTTTCTGACTACAAAATCGTGTTTTAAGATATCCTCAAAAGAATGACTATCTGTAATAGTACCTACAGGACTAGTACTCTCTGTTCTTCGTCACCAGCAGGCTTTATAATATTTGAAATTAGCCAGTTTAACTATGACTCTACTCAACATCTAGATTCTTCTTCAAGTATTCATAAATCATATACGTAATGTATCAAACATTCCCTTGTAAGATATGTCAACAAAGAGCCCAGAGAAAGGATCAATAAGAAACCTAGAGTAAAAGAACAAAACTGATGCCTCCCTCCCCCACAATCCATATTTCCATTTGGGCGAAAGAGAGCAGAGAAATAACATTACTACTGACACAACTTTATACCTTGTCCTAATAACCTGCAGCGGATAGACACAAGTGGCTCCAAGAGCACCTGAAATTGTCCAACATCCAAGTTGTACTAGAGGACCAGGTTCTGTGAAGGAGAAAAAATAATAGAACTTTTTAAGTTTCAATACTTTTAGAACTGTTAATTTTTAATTAAAAAAATACAAACTGGTCAAATAAAATCATTATGTTCAAGAGATAATATCGTTGCGGTAATATCATACCACTGTCATGAAGAATGTATCTCTTAGATATATCTTTCAAGGTGTCATATACAGTGAGATCAATCCCTACATAGGGAATTATACCCAGAAGAGATGGAACAAGCCCTTGCGGTGGGTGGTGGCCATGGAGACGCTGTCGAGGACGGCGTCGACGGCGATGTTGGCGAGACGCTTCTGCTCGTTGAGAGGAACGCCGAGCTTGTCGAAGTAGCGGAGGAGTTCGGGATCGGCATCTTGGAGGGATTGCAGAGGGCATTTCTTCTTGGGAGCGGAGTAGTAGCAGATCCTTCACCTAGGCGCACACTGTAACGTGAAGGTTTTGAGTGTTTGATGTTTAGGGTTGGGGGACAATGGATTTGGGGTGGTGCGTGGGTTGCGGAGGTAATGGGGAGATGGAAAGGCTGTTGCAGTAGAGAAGAGACGCCATGGATGAGACCCGGAAATAAATTTAATGTGGTGCGAAACAATTAGAAATGTTATAATTGACTGAACTTTACATAAGGATCCAATTGAGTTTTTTAAAAATACGAGAAGCTAATTCACACACGCATAAATAGATCTTTCAAACTCATTAAACCTATCAAATATAATGAAAACAACTAATTTCTCACATCACCGCAATTGGATTTAAATTTCAAAGAATTATAACAAATACCATTAAATTCTCTAAGTAGTAGATATTAATGTAAAATGAATACCCTTCCTGTAAAGGTTTGTGTAAAATGAATAAGGGGTCATTCGGCCTTATGTAGGGCAGCTAAGCCCATCAGCCTAAGGCCAGCTTAATCTTAGGAAGGGCTCATCAGAGTTCTTTTTCATTTTTCTGAGCTCTTTTCTTTCTCTCTCTAGAACCCTTTGCCCTAAAGGTTTTCTCTGACTTCTCTCTAGATTCCGCTGCGTAGAGGGCTTCATTTCTACCGAACGTTTTCTTCATTCCGACCGGTAAGTCATTCTTCCCCTTCTCTTTCACTGTCTTTGAACTTAGGGCATGCGACGTCACTGGTTGCATGTTACTAGCGGGGCTTCATCTTCATATTTTCTGCCAAATAAAGCTCTAAGAGCTGATGTTGTCACCACTTTGATGGTTTGTAGGGTCAGGTTGAGCTCTTGTGCTGTCAAGGGTACTGCTAGGACAATTTCAGTTAGTTGTGCTTGGAGAAACCGGGTAAGGGGAGCTAGTTATGTTTTGTTTGAATTATATGATGTGTATGCTTGATAATTTATGATTGTTTACTGTTGAGTTATATTTTTGTGGTGAGCATGTTGATTTGTATCTGTTGGATGTGTGGAAGTTGTGTAACCATGGTGTGCTGAACATTGTTTGACTTGGATGAGATTTTGGCTGTAATGAATTTTTGGTCTGGAGTAAGAACACTATAAAACAGTCAATATGAGTAGTGGGTGAGTGTACATGTACTGTTTCAGGTTAGTGTGAAGGGAAGTGATGCATTATAATTGGGCAATTGGAGTCTAGAACATATAGTACATTTTGGATGAATTGTTGAGACATGTTTGATGGTTGAATGTAACAAGAAGGTGTAATGGACGTAATTCCATGGCCTCAAGGTGAGGATTCATGGTGGTGCCTCAGTGTGTAGAATGATTGCATGGCAGCTCAGTTTTGGGGGTTTTCCTGAAACTACAATGATCAATCATTCTCAAGTAGAGATGATTGAATCATGTGGTGAGTAGTAGCAGGAGGTCCTAGTCTTTGAAGCTTCCAGTATGCTCCAGGACGCAGAACGGACTAACCTCGTGAGTGTGGTTGGGTGGAACCCATTGGCAACGGCTTTGCAAAGCAGTAGAGGCCACCACGAGTGCATAACCCGCCATAGCTCGACAATCATTCTAGTCCGGATGAGTCGGTTTATAAAGCAACAAGTCTTGTGATGTCATTTTACCATGTTTTGAGTGAACTATGCATGTCGTGTGTGATTGAATAACATGCTTTTTATACCTAACTCACCCTTGCTTGTTTGTGTTGTTTGTGTATGATTCCTTTCGCGATGATCATCCACTTGGATGGGAGCAGATGACGAGAAGGTTCTTTTGGAGACAGCTTTGGAAAATGAAGACAATGTTGTTGTCTAGTCTTCTTAGGGCGTTATTAGTTATTTCCTATATTTTGGAACACTTTTCTTTTTAAGCTTCCAATTTAGACCCTATTTCATTTAAGCTTAAGTTATGGAGTTACTTTGAAGATGACTATAATCTTAATTACTCTTTAGTGTTTTCCTATATTATGCATGATGACGTCTATGCTTTTCAATATAATTGGACGTCACACATGCTAGGAATATAAATTTTGTGTTTAAAAAAGTAAATTGAAATACGCTTTTTTACTTTGTATTCTGAAATATAAAATCTGAAACATACAAAATTTACTCCAAGTTATACAATTTGAAATAAATAAAAAGCTCATGGAGATGCAGTATCAAAAATATTTTTAATTAAACCATTCTCTAAAAATTTGAATTAGAAATTCCAAGTACCTGTTTTAATAACAACAATTAGTAATTTCCAAAGACAAAACGTTTTTTATTCCTGGTTCGTGAGGGTTACTGATTTGATTCCTAGTTCCTTCAGTTTTCTTTCCCCGTCGTTATTAATAATTAACAACAGATAAATATTCAAGTTATCCAATAAATGCAAATAAAAGAGGGAATAATTTTTTTTCAAAACTTTTTTTATGCACGTAGCACAAATTTAAATTGTTCATTTTCCAAAGACTTCCAAAGAGAAATTTTAAAGTATCCAGTGAAAAAAATGCTTTTCAATGGTAATTTTTCAAAACTCAAAGTGTAACTAAGAGCCACATGATAGAGTGTGATATAAATGGCAATTCTAATTCTTCATACCAATGCAATGGTGATATTTTCATTTCTATCAAAAATTTAAAAAAGAAATTAGTGTAAATCCATATGAATTTACATTCAATTAAAACTTATGGAGCGTAATTTTGTTTATTGCAATAATGATCATCATCTTGTCATAGTTGATTTTACGTATATTCTTGAGATAATTTTTTTTTTTTTACTTTTAAGACATTTTAAATTAATTTCACATCTTAATTATTTCAAACATAATGAAAACTAAGACGGGTTTGACAACTGATATTTTAATTTTAATCTTTGCATTTATAAAATTAAACGGAGTAACATATTTAAATGTTTTACTTTTAAAACATACAAACATCGGGCATTTGGTCTAGTGGTATGATTCTCGCTTAGGGTGCGAGAGGTCCCGAGTTCAATTCTCGGAATGCCCCTATCAAATCATTTTTTTCGTTCTTTGTCAATGTGTAACCTCATAACTGAATCATTGTATTTTTCATTAAGCAACCAAATACACACAAAAACTAAACATAACTTAGTGAAATAGAAAGATCAGAGTACTGAATAATGAACTTCCTATTCATTACAGTACCTACACTATAATAAACTTCTGAAATCAAACATAGCCTGTGGAGTAAAAATATATATAACTTCTTTAGGTTTATTCCCTCTAAGCATACTTGCAGTTATCGTAACCTGCAGACAAAGAAAACAACATGAACTAGCTCAGAATCCCAAAACAGACACAAAACATGTTTCAACAAAATCCTCAAATAAACACATGTTACACTTCTTCCCATTTTCTAATAAAGGAACATGTAATGTTTATAAGCTTACTTGGGTCACTGACAGCTATGAGACCTGATCCTGCGAAGTAACAGTTCCAACCATTTCCACCGCTGAATGCATAGTACTGATTCATGACAACAGAAGCATGGTTCAACAGATTGTTGGGGTCGAAGCAGGATCCACCTGGCTGGATCATCTTGCAATCACCCAAGATGCTGCAAGCATACTGAATGTTGTTTTCCAGTGTTGAATCACTCGATGAAGGTTTTGCCACACACCAACTCTTCTGGGCTTCCTGTATTTGAAACAAACAATGAGCTTTCTTCCATATTGATATGCAGAAGATACTTACTCAATTAATGTGATGAGTTTTCACCAATCCATGAGCAAACCTCACATTCCTTCCTGCACAAGTCAACCAATTAATCAAACATTTAAGATGGTCAAAATGAAGTAAAATTTCATGCAATCCTAAGCACTATCGGAACTTAGTCAACAGAAAAAACAGAAGTTGTATTAACGTAGATATATATATATATATATATATAGAGAGAGAGAGAGATAATATGAACTTTCAGTGGAAATTGTAAAAGGATAATTCACATGGAAGGAAGCCATGAATTAATTACCCAAGTTATTGCATGAGAGGAGCAGAGGAAAAATGAAAAGAAAAACAAGTGAAGAAGTTGATTTGGCCATGGTGTGAGCTTTGAATTCGTAAAGAGACAAATGATGCTATTTTCCTTTGAGGGGTGCTGTGATGTGAACTGAAAGGGCATGGTATAAATAGAGGAATAGGTAATTACTGTTAATTAATACTTATCAGTTTTAAACCAATTATTAGGTCATTAATTAGATTACACAGCGTTAAAGCGGTTGTAATGTAATGGTAATAACAGTAAGAGAATTATAGAGTTTGTTGGAAGATGAAAGGATAGGTAAGAGAAATTTTAGTGACATATGCAGGTACTGATTTAGAAGATAGGAGAATAGGAACAGAAGAATGCATGTTTTTTCTGCATATATACTTGGAAGGGAAAAAGTTGCAGCTGAAGAAAAATTCTATATAAGCATATGTATTTGATTATTGATGATGGTTCTTATTATGCAATCGTTGTCATAGTTGTAGCCTTACAGAAAATAGAAGCATAATGTTATAATATATGGTGATAAGAGAGGCAAAGCATGACTTGTGAATTAAATTTAAAAGATGGTTACATTTTGAAACACATGCATTCGTTTGTCGCATACTTAGAAAGGAAAATATTACAGCTCAAGGCAATTTCCATGAATATATAAATTCAAATATTCATCGTTATATTGTTATTATCAAATCGTTGTCTTCCATCTTTTAATGCAAATATTTCGATTTTCAATATCTTCATATTCCTTTTTCTTATTGCACGACGTAAATAGAAATATTCCAATACACGTCCTAGCAATGTATAATAACCAATTAATGTTTTTATATTTTAGATTTTAATTACTTGTATAACAAATTAAAATATTTGTCTTAGATGTCTTATTTATCAAAACATAGTCGTCATAGACACGCATAATATTTGACTAACTAAATCTTAAATGTATTTTAGCAGTGAAAACATATTAACTCATGCTTTTATGATTTTTATTTACACCGACTTTTGTTTCAAATTAAAATATTTATTCAATTTCTAGTTAAAAATAATAACATTTTTTATTATAAACAAATACCTTTTAACAATTTTTTACAATTTTCTATATACAAACACCTTTTTAGGAGTAGAAATGATTGATACTCGGGATTATCTATTATCCATGGTTAATAGCCTATATTTTAATATTTTTTTATTTATTGTTTACAAGAAAATTAAAATTAAAATTTAATTTATATTTTATTGAGTTAAATTTAATTAAAATTAAAATTTAATTTGTATTTCATTAAATTTAATTTATATTATATTTAATTTATATTATATTTCTTTTTTATACTTTTATTTAAATTTTATTTTAAAAATTTATAAAATGTTTTATTTTAAAATACGAGTATCTACGGATATCTACGTAATTTTTTAAAATCTACTATTATTTTTTAAATGAATATCTATCTGGTAACAAAATAAATAAAGAATTGTTATAAATTAGGTAACTAATAAATATTGTTCCTATAATTCATGGTCATTCATATTCCTAGAGGAGGTTACTAGATAATTTTCTTTCTTATTTATTTTTTTGTATGGGGTTGAGATAACCATTTTATCTCTTTCTAATATTTTCTTTACTATCGATAAAAGAAATGTAGACTTCTGTTCCAAAAAAATTAAATTATTGTTTCTTAAAATAAGATACCTACATGAAAGATGCTTTTAAAGTAATTTAATGTTTTTAATGTAATAATCATATAATTATCATGTAAACATTAAATATATATAATAAATGTATTCTTTATTTTTATATAAAAAGTTGTTGTGTTTATCTTACGCTCTAATGGTAGAAACAATATAATAAAATAAAAATAAATAAAAGTCAAATGTTTTTATTAAGAAAAAAAGAAAAACACAACAAACAGGTGAATAAATTAGTACAAATATATGAAAAGTAAAACATAAAATTACTGATGGGACTCATACTATCAGATTATCTCCTCTATCTTTTTCTTATCTAACTGACTTAATTAAATCTATCCTCTTTATTTTCAAATCCTTTTTCCATCAAACAATTAGAGATATTTTTTTCTTGCCCAAGTTGTCCCTTTCAATTTAATATTTATTTTATAGCAAAAAATGCTGTTCATAAAGGCTTTTGGAAGTTGGAATACTTAACTTTTATTTTTCTTTCATCAAAAGACGAAATTTGTATTTTTTCCTTTTTTTCTTTTTTTTTCTTAAATAAAAATTTTAGACTTTCACAATACATGTGTATTATGGTAAGAGATAAGAGAATTTATTTATAGATCACAAGTTAATTAAGTAAAAGAATTTAATAATATCTTTAATTTAAAATTTTAAGACAATAGACTTAACCTAGTTAAAATTTTTTATAGATCACAAGTAAAAAAAAAATTCTGTTTCGTTGTTGTAAGTATTTCTCGCATAGTCTTAACCTAGTTATTACATTTGTTAAGTTGTTACTATGTGTTGAAATTATAATATAAGGGGGGAAATAAGAAAATTTATAAAAAAAAGTAACTATAATTGATTGAATTTATCAAAACAAAAGAGCACATCGTGGGTTCTTTTTCCTTCTAATTTTATTATATAGGCTATTAACACATTCCAATTAAAAAAATATTGAATATATATATATATATATATAGAAACACACACTCGTAGCATATATCTATTATAAAGGAACATAATAGAATAATTGAATGAAGAGTTATTTAATTTGGTAAACTAGTGCTTTAATAATTTCTGACATATTTTAATCCAATTCTAGATTAAGATTATAAATTTTCATTTAATTTTAAAATACTTATTTATATTTTAAATGTATGAAAATACTGTTGTATCTTTTTTATTTATTTATTTCTTTTTTGCAAAATATTTTGCTACTTTAAAATATTTGAAATTTCTTTCTTCATATGGCCAATTGTAGTTAATTTAGTATAAAAGCTATAAAAATAATATTATTTAAGATTATTAAAGTAATAAAAATTAAATTAATATGCTTACATTATTTTTTATAATTAAATTTAGTATATAATATATATATATATATATATTATATAATATAAGAACTTAAAAAATAGAGTATTAGAGTAAATATGTGTATTAAAATAATGAAATCGAGTATTTTATTATAAAATAATCTTATAATATAAATACAATTTTTTAAAGCTCGGTTCATTATCTAAAATACTTCTATTTCTCTATAACACTATTCTTCTTGAGTTTTCTCACTTCTCTCTACTCTTTCTCACTTTTGGAGTATCTGTTCGACGATCAGGAGGTGTCTAGGTGATCCTAACGTTAAGAGCTACCATTCCAACCGATCAATTTTGTGATTTGAGTCGTAAATTTCATTTTCCTTTTTCTTAGTGATTTTGACTCTTGATCATGCAAGGATTTTTTGTTTGCATGTATTAAGTAGTCTTTTCCTTCAATTCTTGACTTCATTTAGGTTCTAAGGTTGGTTTCCTATCACCAATCAATGATTTGTAGTTTTTTCTAAAGTTTTTTTGTGGTGCAAGCTTCAATCGAGGTATTTCTTTAGGTGTGCAAATTGCCTATAGGTAAGGGAAGTTAGTTAATTGCTTTTAAATGGATGTATGTTCTGTAATTTGATGGTAGGTGGAGATTAAATTGTTTGGATGTGAATGTTAATTTGCGATAATTTAGGTATTGTAGTGAAATTGACGGATTTTATGATGTTGAGTAGTTGAGATGAATAATGAATTTGTTTGTATGTGTGTATTAGATGTTGAATATGCAATGTTGAAATGATTTTGTTGATTAAAATATTGGGAAGAAAAGGGTAACTTAGTGGTAGAGTATTTTGATCCAAAATGTGTTCTTAAAGGGAAAATGGTAAGAAATGGTTGTTGAATTGTTTCTGTACAGTTGAGATCTACTATGAGTTGAGTTATGTCATGTTCTAGCATCTAAAATGGTATAAATCTGAATTGTGAGAGTATGGTGGTGGTGAGGTAGAGTTCTACTTGTGTTAGAACTCAATTTGGAGGAAGTGAGGTAGTGAAAACTTGCACTACAAAAAATATTAATATTACCGACAGATTTTTACCGACGGATCCATATCCGTCGATATATCTTAATTTCCGACGGAATTACCGACGGTGTTTTTATGTGCATTACCGACGGATTTACCGAAGGCTTTGGGCCGTCGGTAAGTGACATGCGCATTGACGGATTTTCCGAAGGCTTTTGGCCGTCGGTAAAAAGAGCGGGAATTTTCCCGCCCATTATTTCGCGGATGACATTACCGACGGATTTATCGAAGGCTTCTGACTGTCGGTAAAAAATCAGAATTTTTCGAAACCAGCTTCGCATCCAGTGCCAATATATGTGGCAAACACTTCTCCTCTCATTTCTCTCTACCACCGTTCTCTCCACCACCGCTGGACGTGGCAACCCAATACGTGCCTCTCCTTCTCCCGCGGAAGCCCCTTGCTTTGCTGGACCGTGGCATTCTTGGACGTGCAGCCTGCTGGATCACTTCTTGTGGACGTGCAATTCTCCAAGGACGCTCCCCTCTTCTAATTGATGCACCCCCTTCCATTCAATCCCCTTCAGCCCGTGAAGTGCTTCCAAGTGTTGCTGGACACTCCCAACGCTGGACGCTGGAAACGTGAAGGTTGTACGTGGGTTTCTGCTGGATACGCTGCCCTCTTCTGGACCGTCAAGCTAGACCTGCAAACAAGCTCAACTTCCGTGTGCACCCTCCTTGTTGCCAGCGTGTCCAACCCCATCTCCAAACTTGTTGGACCAAGGTTGCCTCTTCAAAGCTTGCTGGAAGCGTGATGCCGTTTTGGTGGCGGAGTTTGTGGAAATGAAAAAAAAAATTACACAGCGACGAAGGAAGAGGAAGAAGATGAACCAGGTCGCGACATTTACCGACGGATTTACTGAAGGCCTAGATCCTTCGGTAATTACCGAAGGCTTTACCGACGGCCAAACGCCTTCGGTAATTACCGACGGCCAAAAATCCGTCGATAAAGTTTACCGACAACGTTTTTACCGACGGTATTTTGGCCGTCGGTAAATGCTAATTACCGACGGATTTTATACATTACCGACGAATTATGACCGTCGGTAATCTCAATCATTCTTGTAGTGTTGAAGTTTGGAGTTCTGTGTGCAAATGGTCAGTTTGGAGTTCTGTGTGCAAATGGTCAGTTTGGAGAGTCTTTGTAAACCATTTGGAACTAGTTAGAGTCCCTAAGTTGTTTGGAATTGTGCCACAAATTGTAGAATTCAATTTGGGTCTAGCAGTTGAGGTTTTGTGAGTTGTTGGGTGAGATTTTGAGTTTCCTTGTTTAGATGTAGGTTATAAGTGTTTAGATAACCTGTGTTAAGTATAATTAGGTATATAACACAATCTAGGAGGGTTAGAAGTTGGGGAAAATAGTTGGAATTGGTAAAATTGGTGTAGGTTACGTAATTTTGCAGATTTGGTGCTGCAGATTATGCAGACTTGTTGAGCGAGTAGAGTCACCCAGCGAGTGGTTGTAGAGGTTGGTCCTCTATCTGAGGACTTTCGCTCAGTGAGAGGATGTTGAGCGAGTGGTTGAAGTTTGGGAACACTGTCAATTTTATTCAATTAGCGAATGGGTGCGCTGAGCGAGTGAGTTGAGAGTCTTGTCCATTGTCTGGGGAGTTTCGCTTAGCCAGAGATGTCGTTGAACGCAAGTTCAAGGTCTAGTACCAATGGGAGTTATTCGCACAGCGAGGTGGGTCGTTGTGCGAGAAACTTCTGTATTCGCTCAGCGAGGGTGTATGCTGAGCGACTGGTCCAAGTTTTTGTCTACTCCTTATTTCCTTGTTCTAGTTTGATTTAAATGAAGATTTGAGATTTTTTGTTAAGTATGTATGAATGTGTATTATGGTATGTGATTGATCATGTCATGAGTTAAGTTTCAAAGTGAAAGTATGATTTCAAAGTGGTGAAAGTTAAGTTCCAAAGTGAATCTTCTTGGTGAGGTTCATGTGTATTTAGAATGAAAGCAGAAACTCAGTCTCGGGGGTTATCCTGAAACTCCAATGGTCTTTCATTCTCACAAAGAGAAGATTGATCCATGTCGTGAGGAGTAGCAGAAGGTCCTAGTCTTGGAAGTTTCCAGTATGCTCCAAGGCCTGAAACAGACTAACCTCGTGAGTGTGGTAGGGTGAAACCCATTAACAATGACTTTGCAAAGCAGTAGAAGCCACCACGGGTGCACAACTCGCCATAGCTCGGCAATCATTCTAAGTCCGAACGGTCAAAGTCAGTGTTGTATCATACATAAAGTGTTTTGTGTATGAATGATTAATTATGATTGTATGAGATGTGGTATTATATAATATGTTTGTCTTTTATTTAATTTAGCTTACCCTGTGTTGTTAGTGCTTTTTTATGTGTTATTGTTCTTTCTTTGCAATGATCATCTTGTAGGTATTAGCAGAGAGATATGAGGTGTCTCTAGAGCAGGCATTGGACAAAGAAGATGTGACTGAGTAGTTAGTTTTAGAATAGCTTTGTATATAGTTTTGGTTAGTCTCTTGTATATAAAATTTTAAACTCTATGGTTATTTTGAATGACAGTAAAGTTTATACTTTATATCTTAGTCTACAATGTTATTAATTATGTGACTATTATAATATGATTTATAGTTATATTTTGGGACGTTAGATATCATACATCATCCAATAATTCTATTCAGAAAATTCTAATATTCGTAACATGTCAATAAAGGGCAATAGTTATTGAGCAGATAAAATTTATATTATCAATGTCGGCATAAGTGAGTGCAATTTCTGGCCAGAAAACCTATTAGATGTGTACGTTTTCTTTTTCCATTAAGTCCAAAACACTTTATTTTTATTTCAATCAATAATAGTTCAAATCATAGACCATCATCATCATCCTCCAGAGTTATTTTTCAACACACTGCCAATTTTAGAATCTACAAGATCCTCACCAACCCTAAGCACTATCTCAAAAGAAACACTATTACATGATATAAAAATATTAGAAAACTGGTTTAAGTACGGGAGATTTCTTAGAAAATAATAAGGTATAATATCTATATATCTGAATTGTTTGATAGAGAAAGATAAATAATACTATTATTCTGACACTTAACAAATTTTTACACACATTTATATTTATTATTTTATCCAAAGATAAAAGTGTCTATTCACCTCCCAACTCCGTATAATTAGCTTCGAATATCTCGGACTAGGTAGTTACAATTCTAATTGATTAACAGCTTCGAATGTAATTGTTGTGCTTGCAAAGGATTTTCAGTAGTCTTTGTCAGCCCTTGAACTTGAACCATAGTAATATCCCAAATCCACACGTCTGAACCAATGTGCCAGCTTTACCTTATTTCAATAATTTTTTGCTTTTATTTTGTGCAACTTGCGTGGCATTCACACATTATCTATAACCAAGTTGTTTGGTGTCTTCATCACACAAGTTGCTGCAAACCGCGTTTGTTGATATCCATGCATGTTCACTTTTGCTTCTTATGGTTAATGTCGACTCTTCTATATCTAAAACACACCATATTTGCTCCACTAGTCACGCTCAACTTCTTAATTAATACATTTTCATATTCTTTCTGCTAATGCCAAACTGCTTTCTTCTAATTAATGACAAAACCAGACGACTCAACAACAGTAGCCAAGTCTAGGAAAATCAACGTTCAACGCCTTCCAAATGCAAGTTGCAATTAATCAAAGCTTCAAATTTTAATTATATTCTTTTACTTAGTATTAAACTGGTTTCTGCTAATGCCAGGTATTAAAAAATAACTTATTTATTTATTTCTGGTTTGAAGCTCTATGGATAACCATCTTAAAATAGTATCTACTATCTGTACTCTCTCTCAACCTTTGAGTGTAAATATCCATATTTGACTTTGCGTATTCTATGGGGTGTCTCAATCAGTAGAAGATGCGTCCTGATTCGTTACATCGACATGATATCGTAGGTCAAAGTTAAGATGCTCAATCCTCGTCGAAACAATCACGGTTTTTGTTCCAAGTAACATTAATCCCTGCTAAAGATTTGACTAGTCTAGATGTCATTGAACACACTCTGTCACAAATGGGGGGCCATGCCTTTTGAAATTATTGGTGGATCAATGAACATTATCAGTTGTATATAAAGGCTTCATTCACTTCCATTTTAGTATCAGTACACTGCAATTGAACTCTATCTACAATATTCCACAATGATGCTCTCCCTAAAGATTAGTTTGACTACAGTCGTCGTCCTTTCCATTGTATCCATAGTTTCCCATGCTGAAACAAGCTTGGAGGTTGAAATTGAAGCCTTGAAAGCTTTCAAGAACTCCATCACTGGTGACCCAAGTGGGGCTCTAGCAGACTGGGTAGACAGTCGCAACCACTGCAATTGGTCTGGCATTGCATGTGACCCATCTTCAAATCATGTCATTTCTATTTCTCTAGTTAGTCTTCAACTCCAAGGGAAGATTTCACCTTTCCTTGGGAACATTTCAGGCCTTCAGGTTTTTGATATAACTTCAAACTCATTCACTGGCTACATTCCTGCTGAACTCGGTCTTAATACTCAACTTACAGAACTCACTCTTGTTGACAATTCTCTCTCAGGTCCTATCCCTCCACAATTAGGTAGCCTAAAAAGCCTGCAGTATTTGGATTTAGGTAACAACTTCTTGAATGGAAGCCTCCCTGAGAGCATATTCAACTGCACTTCTTTGTTGGGTATTGCTTTTAATTTCAACAATCTTACTGGCAGAATCCCATCAAACATTGGGAATCTAGTTAACCTTATACAGATTGCAGGTTTTGGAAATAATTTGGTAGGATCTATACCTCTTTCCGTAGGTCAGTTAGGAGCTTTGCGAGCTCTTGATTTTAGCCAAAACAAGTTGTCAGGTGTAATACCTCGAGAGATTGGAAACCTAAAAAAATTAGAATACCTTGAATTGTTCCAAAATTCCTTGACTGGGAAAATTCCTTTTGAGCTTGGTAAGTGTAGCAATCTTTCAAGCCTTGAGTTATCCGATAATCAGCTTATTGGAAGTATTCCTCCTGAGCTAGGAAATTTAGATAAGTTGGAGAAATTGAAGTTACACAAGAATAACTTGAATTCCACCATCCCTTCAGCCATATTCCAGTTGAAATCATTAACACATCTAGGCCTCTCACAGAATAACTTAGAGGGAACAATATCTTCTGAGATTGGATATATGAACTCCTTGCAGGTTCTAACCCTGCATTTAAACAAGTTAACTGGGGAGATTCCTTCATCAATAACAAACTTGACAAACTTGACATATCTGTCAATGAGCCAGAATCTACTCTCAGGTGAACTTCCTTCCAACTTGGGTGTGCTTCGTAATTTGCAGTTTCTTGTTTTGAACGCAAACCACTTTACTGGATCCATCCCGCCTAGCATTACTAATTGTACTGGACTGGTAAACGTAAGTTTGTCTTTTAATGCTTTAAGTGGTAAAATTCCCGAGGGTTTTTCCAGGGCACCAAATCTTACTTTCCTCTCTCTTGCGTCCAACAAAATGACTGGGGAAATCCCGGATGACCTCTATAATTGCTCAAATCTTAGCACTCTAAGTTTGGCAATGAATAACTTCAGTGGATTGATAAAACCAGATATCCAAAACCTGTCTAAACTTCAACGACTACAGTTGAATGTAAATTCTTTCACAGGATCAATTCCACCAGAGATTGGAAACTTGAATCAACTCATTACTCTATCCCTCTCTGAAAATAAGTTTTCAGGTCAAATTCCTCCAGAACTGTCCAAACTTTCTCGCCTTCAGGGGCTCACTCTTCATGCCAATTTATTAGAAGGTAGAATACCTGATAAGCTCTCCGAACTAAAAGGACTAACTGAACTTTTCCTGCATCAAAATAAGTTGGCTGGGCAAATACCTGATACTCTCTCAAAGCTTGAGATGCTTTCCTACCTAGACCTTCATGGCAACAAACTTAATGGGTCCATTCCAAGAAGCATGGGGAAGTTAAATCAACTTTTAGTTTTGGATCTCTCTCACAACCAGCTTACAGGATCAATTCCGGGAGATGTCATTGCAAAGTTAAAAGGCATGCAGATGTATCTCAACCTTTCTTACAACCACTTGGTCGGAAATGTTTCAACTGAGTTGGGCATGCTGGAAATGATACAGGCTATTGACATTTCAAACAATAATCTTTCTGGTTTCATTCCCAAAGCAGTTGCTGGGTGCAGAAATCTGTTTAATCTTGATTTTTCAGGAAACAGTATTTCAGGTCCTATTCCCGCAGAAGCGTTCAGTCACATGGACGTGCTTGAAAGCTTAAACCTCTCAAGGAACCATTTAGACGGTGAAATCCCTAATATACTGGCAGAACTTGATCATCTTAGTTCCCTAGATCTTTCTCAGAATAACTTGAAGGGAATTATTCCTGAAGGCTTTGCCAACCTTTCCAAGTTGGTGCATCTCAACCTTTCCTTCAATCAACTTGAAGGTCCAGTTCCCAAGACCGGAGCATTTGCACAAATCAATGCATCTAGTGTGATGGGAAACCAGGATCTTTGTGGAGCTCAATTCCTACCGCCATGCAGGAAGACAAAACACTCACTTTCCAAGAAGGGCATAATTATTATTGCTTCACTTGGATCTCTAGCTATACTTCTAGTGGTAGTGATTCTAATCCTCACTCGTGGCACCAAACTCAGCAATTCTAAAGAAAGAGACAGCAGTGTTAATCATGAACCAGACTACAATTCAGCATTGGCACTTAAAAGGTTCAGTACAAAGGAATTGGAGAATGCCACTAGATTTTTCAGTGCGGACAGCATCATTGGTGCTAGCAGTTTGAGCACAGTTTACAAGGGTCAAATGGAAGATGGCCAGGTTGTTGCCATAAAAAGGTTGAATTTGCAACAATTCTCTTCCAATACTGACAAGATCTTCAAGAGAGAAGCCAACACCTTGAGCCAGTTGAGACATAGGAATTTGATCAAAGTACTTGGATATGCCTGGCAGAGTGGGAAAATGAAGGCTTTGGTTCTGGAGTACATGGAAAATGGAAATTTGGATAGCATCATACATGGCAACGGGGTAGATCAGTCTGTGATCTCTAGGTGGACATTATCTGAAAGAGTCCGAGTCTTCATATCTATTGCTGAAGCATTGGATTATTTGCACTCGGGTTATCATATTCCCATTGTGCACTGTGATTTAAAGCCTTCCAACATTCTTTTAGATAGAGACTGGGAAGCTCATGTCAGTGACTTTGGCACAGCTCGAATACTTGGTCTTAATCTACAAGAAGGTAGTACCCTTTCGTCGTCAGCAGCTGTGCAAGGCACAGTTGGCTACATGGCACCAGGTAAAAAAGCCTTTCCTACTTTGCTAATTTCTTATCTTCAACGTACAATATGATTTTATCACAGTTATTTTAATGGCAGACTTGCACTTCAAATGAATATTTAGTTCTTGTTGGATCTGTAGTAAATCATGCACCTTAGATTGTCATAATCAGCGGAAGTAACATAAAAAAACGCTCTAGGCTTGAACAAGTATTAGTGTCTATTCGCTGTTTTTATTCTATGCATATGAGGCCAAATATGATTGTTCTATTAAGAAAAGGTAGCATCACCAAGACTTACATCATTACATTGACTACATGACCATATTCAGCATAACTATCATCTCAACGCTACCAACAGCTTTTGTTAATGATAAGCTTAACTAACTGACTTCTGTGTAAGGGATAGGCAGAGGCATTTTCTATTAGATTCATATAAGCATGGAGAACCCTATCCCCTTTACATATAACATATTTTCCCTTCTTTGTGCACAAACAGATAGCATCTTTGCCTATAATACACACCCTAGTTTTATTTAAAATATCGAATATAACTTTTATTTGTTTTCAATCCTCTTAGTTTATTAACTTCGTACACAAAAAGCTTTTTATAAGTTTCATACTCTAAACAAGATATTTCTGGCGTGTAATTCTCAGAATTTGCCTACACGAGGAAAGTGACAACTAAAGCAGATGTGTTCAGCTTTGGTATCATAGTAATGGAGTTCCTAACCAAAAGAAGGCCGACAGGACTCTCGGAAGAGAATGGCTTGCCAATCACTTTGCGTGAATTAGTGGCAAAAGCCCTTGCAGATGGAACAGAACAACTTATGAATATTGTGGATCCTTTGTTGACCTGGAATGTAACAAAAGACTATGATGAAGTGGTGGCAGAGCTCTTTAAGCTATCTCTGTGCTGCACCATACCTGATCCTGAACAGAGACCCAATATGAATGAGGTGTTATCTGCCCTTGTGAAGCTTCAAACAACACTGTCTTGCTAAATGATAAACACCACCAACCAACCAATTCTTGGATCTGCTTTTAGAAAAAGAAGAAAAATTAAATGATTCCAAATTACCACATAAGTGTTGACTTCAAAAACAGCAAAGCCTTATTGTACCCATGTTAGTTTTCCAGTTATGATGAAATTCATGCAATATTTCTTTAATGGATAACAAATAGACAGGGCAACTTGAGTTTTTAATAAATGCAAGGAAATTATCAGCCATCCTTCGCATATGAATATAACATCTGTTGTCCATTGTTGCATGCTTTTTCTTTGTCACTCCCCTTCCCCACCTTTGCTTTAGATGCAAATGTAACTTGAATATTTCATTAAAAAATTTCACAATTCCACCAGGAAAATTACCGACTACACTGTATAATAATAATCTTAAAAGAAATACGACGAACTAACAAAACTAAGCAAAAAGTTACCCTATCCAACCCTTGCATTGCGCCCAACTCTCTTCTCATTTACATTACACAGTGATATGTCCTCTCTTAATCGACGGATAATGAAGTTAATGTGAAACGAAAAATAACAAAGTACTTTGAAGTCAATAGCCCAATATTCCAAGGGGCATGGTAAAAGAATCTTCTAAGTTTTGTGTAAGTCATAAAGGCTTTGAGCTTCTAGAGAGTTGCGCATATAACAATTAGAAAGAAGAATACCATAAAGTAGACACCAAGGCTAAAGAGTAATCTGAAAATGGGGTTGCCTCAATTACAGGAAGAATCAGTATGAAGAAATTCTTGAATGGTTGAAGGGAAGTCCAATTCTCTATAAGCACCACCATCAGAAACAAAAGCGGCTTTCCCTAAAAGCAGGTGTGCCAATCTCAAAGGCTCTAGCTTCTCTTGCCCGCCACCATTCAGAAAGTGCTTGATCCACCCATCTAACCTCACCACCTCTTTCCTACACTTTGGCCCTTCCACACCAACAACTTTTGCATAAAATCCACCTTCACAGTGACAAGAACCACAATCATCAAAATTATCATCCCTTTGCTCTTGTTCCTCTGATAATCCCAAAAGCTGCATTAACTGCTCAATGTCGTCATCATCACCAACATCATCATCTTCAGCTTCATTTACAGGAGTAACATGATCTATTTGAGAAGGGTTTTGATAGGTTGCTAAAAATTCTTGGGGAACGGAGAGGAATGCTTGTGGAGGTTCACTGCTGTCTTGGGAGGGACAATTCTGGCTACAATTAGATTGGAGGAATATGGGAGAGCCCAAAGTGCTTTCTTGTATCTGAGATTCTATTGCTGCTGATGTTTGATCTAATTTTAACCTCTTTTCAACCTGAACAGGCATCAAATTTCAGAATTCAAAATTCATTAAAAAAAACATTTTACGATGTTGGAATTACAATTACGCATGCGCACCTGTTTCAGTGAGGAGAAGAAATTGAAATGCGATGACATGATGTGAAAATGGTCGAATTTTGTTGTCCAGTTGTTGCTTTCCTTTATAACGACGCAGCAGTGTGGAGCACCAGAAAGTATTGGGATATTTAATCACATCCTCGTACACCTTAGAATTGCTTTGAAGTTATATAATATTTTTTTTAAGTAGTATTTTGAAAGCAAATTTTGATTAAAGTTATTTCAGTTGAAATATAATTTTGAATTCAGGAGTAATTTTTTTAAAGTAAGAGTAGACATATAATTATCTAAAATCGCGTAGTTTAAGTAATTTAATTTGAATTTAAACCTACTCCATAAAACAACTACGGAAGACTGAATAGAGTTTTTAAAAATGTTTCTGGAACTTTTGAAAATTTAGTCAATTAGACTCTCGTGGAATTATGTAAAGGTTTTGAAACCTTGTTTTCTAATTATTATTTTTTTCATAAAATGTATGTTAGTTCACCTTAGTTTAAACTATGTAAAATTCATATTTAATTTATAAAACATTTCACTAATTACAATTTATTATAAGTATTTGCTCGGGGAAATAAAGCCATTCATGGTTATTAACTAATCTTCCCTTAAGATTAAACAACAAGTACATGATTTCTTTATAGGTTAAGTAGACAAATTTTCTAAATTATAAAATAAAAAAAATTGTTTTAGACGGAAAACCTTTTTATTAAAAGAGTATTACAAAGTTACTCCTTGCTCCTAGTTTTCTAAATTTACAAATAAAGTTTACTGACACAACAATAAATGTGAAGAAATTCATTAGCTTTATCTACATAGAGATTCATATTATAGACATTCCAAATTCGGTTGTTGAAGCCTCTATTTTATGGTTTATCCATGTGTAAATTTTAGAAGTATATTTGATTTTATGTTAAGGGGTTGACTCAAAATAATTATAAAAAAGATTTTTTTTTACAAATGATTTTTTATGTTAGTAATAATTCACTTAATATAAAATATAATACAGTGACATTATTATAAATATTTTAAGACTTTATATACCGGTTCTAGTTCCAATCGGTATAAAAAGTCTTCACAGTAATAAAATAATACACTTTGTATACTAATTATACTTATATTAAGTATAGAAATTGATGTAGTGACATTTTTTGTAATATTAAAGAAGCTTTTCTATTCTGCTTAGTTACTGTAATTGATATAGAATGTAGGTTCTTCTTCTCAACCTTTTCACGTCTCTATTTCACTTCTGAACCTTTTACTACAATGCATGTTTCACCACTCATTGTCACTGCTCCCAAAACGACCAATGTCACCTCACATGGTCGAAGGTTTTATTGTCGGTCGCGTTCGTCATGGTTAGTCACTCCCATCATTGGTGACTCTTTGTTGGTCATGTTTTGGTCATCGTTGGTGGCACATTCCCTCCTTCGTCTCGTTCTTAACGCTTCCATAGTTGGTCGTCATTGGTGGTGGCGCATTCTAGGTAAGCTTTCTATTCTTTCATTACTTGTATCTTTTTCAAATTTTTGGTGGCTGTGTAATATTTGTTAATGTTAATTATTATTGAAACATATGTTGTTGAACAATTAGTTTGGTTTGAGGGGGTTGGTTTGGTTTCATAATGTGTTGCAGAACTGAGGGGAGACTAACCTTATAGAAATAGAGAGTAAAACTGATGAAAACCAACATGAGCATGATAAATCCTTTGGACTATAATGGGCAATGAATGACATAACTGATAGAATAATCAAAATGATATTAAAAGGGTGGAAAATATCGTTCCATAGAAGATTCCATCATCTTAGAAAGGAATACTCAAGTGAAACATTTGGCCTATTTTCACGAAGTCTTCTTCCTATTTTTGTGAAACTTATGGTTGTCAATGTGACACAACTATTTAAACTAAACCAAATCATTTTCCCATGTAGTTTTGAAACTTATAAACAAGTGAAAACCAGTTGATAAAAACCAAGCATAACTAATACATAGTTTATAAATTATGAAACTCTCTTCCTAGTGACACTTTCACTCTCATTTAATTCTATTATATACTTCACAATAAAGGATGAAGTATCCTCTTCTACATTCTTCTTCAACTTGTTGGCATCAAACAACTTTTTGATGGTTTCCTGGGTAGTTTCAAGTTGCCCTTTCACTATATCGAACTCAATACCTTTTCTTTTTAAGCTCTTAGTAATTTCTAAATTGCAACTTTCTTCCTTTATTTTTTAGTGATCCTCTTTCAAATCTAACCGTTGTTTGCATAAATTCTCTGTTTCAATGGCCATCACTTCCATTTTTTCTTCCTTTTCCCTTATTGTCAACTTCAATAATGAATTGGAGTTGGATAAATTTTATATGCACAACAAATGAATATGAGAATGGGTAGAACAATTTCTTGAATTTGCAAAGATGAATGTTCTGGACAATAACGAAAGATTATATTATCTCATGTGATAATTGTTTGAATGAGCGAAAACTACCAACTAAATTCAAGAGCATGTTCTATGTGATGGATTCCTAAAGAGCTACACAAAGTGGACATGGCATGATAAATTAATAGAAATATTAAGACAAGATTGTTTATAAGACTAAACTATCTAAACACTCTCATATGTTTTGAAGTTTAACAAACAACATTAAATGACAATATTATCACAGGAATAACAAAATAGCTGGAATATTGGTGGTGCATGAAAATACTTTGTGAAACCGAAATAACTTAGGCAAAGTATTAGAAAAATATTTATGTATAAATAGGACACACCACTAAACGATTCTCAAGTTAAAGCGTCAATGAGAGTCTTGCTAAATGCAAGTGTTATACTGTACCAAACCGTAATCAATCAACTCTCAATATGCTTAGTAGATAAAAGTGTCAAGACAATATCTTTGGAAAGCACGTTGAATGTCTCAAATGACATTCCAAAAACTTGTGATAGAAAACACCTTGCTAAACGCATATGCTAAATAGAGCAGAGAAAACTCTAAAGCGTTTACATAGGCTAGATGATACCATGTGCTAAAAGATTCACTTCATCCAATGGTGAAGTTTTCAATCAATTTCTTGGTATCTCAGTGTGAAGCTTAAATGATAAAATCCTACCTAAACGGTAAAAAACATAAAAAACACTTTGTTATTCTAAACAGGCATTAAAGGTCATTAAATGTTCAACGTTTAAAACCAACAAAATTGATAAGAGAA
Source organism: Vigna umbellata (assembly GCF_029865625.1). Classification (NCBI taxonomy): domain Eukaryota; kingdom Viridiplantae; phylum Streptophyta; class Magnoliopsida; order Fabales; family Fabaceae; genus Vigna; species Vigna umbellata. The sequence continues at coordinate 58,662,309 of NC_142165.1, read as the reverse complement.
AAGTCATATCTATTATATTCATATCTACTCTACTTTGTAGAGATTGCCTATTACATGTGTTGATAAGGGAAGTTATGTAAAGTTGAACCCATATTTCATATATGAGTTTTTGATGATGACAACATAAATGTTTTATAGTTTCTTGCACATGGAAAAATTGTTGCTTTTTTATCTTTGTATATGTACTTGAACTATATGTGTTATGCATTCATTGTTTAAAAATGAATTTTTGATGAAAACACTTTGCACATTGCATATATGTATGAATTAATCAATTACACAGTTTACATAATCTATTAGATTCATCAGATATCAGTACATGCTTAACAATGACAAAACATCAGGTTTTAACCGATTACATTATGGGTATAATTGATTAAAACTCGTAGTTATGCCTACACATGTTTATTGAGTGTAGTGATGTGTTTTGGGTGAAAACTTTTTCAAAATGATTAAGTTTGAAACTTAACCGATTACACTAATTTCTTAATTGGTTCAATTGTGCTTTGATTGAAAACCTTTTTTCAAGAATAACCATAACTATCACAACGGTCATATTTTTAAATACTGTGGCATATATGTTTTGGTTCAACAACTTGAATGAATCATATCTTTTATATCTAACATTGTTTTTTGAGATTTCTTAGAGGAGCGTCTTACTCTCTTCAAGAATCAAGAATTCATACATTTGGATATTTTCATCAAGATTCTTTGAAGAATTTGAAGAAACAAGTATCCTCTTCAAATTGCAGGTGTTATGGTTGCGGAGAAAAATGACACGTTAATGCAGATTGTCTAAACATCAAAAAGGGTGAAGAAAAGAAGTTTTTCAAGAAGGAGAGAGCTTACATTGCATGGGAGGATAATGCATCAAGCACCTCTGGTTCAAGTGATTCCAATGAAGAAACCAACTTGTGCTTGATGGTAAATACTAACGACACTACAAGCCAAGTTGTTCTAGTTCTGAAACTTGTGAAATTGACTTGCAAAAAAATTTTCTTGAATTACTAGATGAATCTGAAAAGTCAGATGTTGATCATAAAAAATTAAAAAAGGAGTCTAAAGAGTTGCAATTAAAATTTGAATAATCTTTAGAAGAGGAAGAAGGTTTGAAAAATAAAATTTTAGATCTAGGAAAGAAAAATGTTTCAGATATTGATATTCTTGAAAATCTGCTTGAAGTGCCAAGCAGAAATAATAATGTTGAAAAGCCTATACCTGCTAAAAAGGTTTATAAAAATAAAAATGTTCTTAAAAGTAAGAACCAAATGTTGTCACATGTTTTTATTGCATGAAAAAGTCACACACTTCTAACAAATGTAAAATCAAACATTTTGATGTTCCTAATGGAAAATATGATTGGATTCTTGTTATAAAGTAATTTTCCTATAGCCTTAAAGGACCCAAAATAAGATTTTGGGGACCAAAACTCTATTGTTTTGTTTTGCAGGTTAAATTTTCTAAAGGAAAAGAAAACTCTATGGTATCCTAGTAAATTTTAAGAGCTTTGAAATGATTTATGAATCTTAGATATATCTTAAGTGCCTAAACATAGTTAAAATAGCATTTTTTTTTGGAAATTAACGCACAAAAATCGATTACCAAGGCTGATAATCGATTATCAAAATCTCAAAATATTCATTTTGACTCCAACATACAAATTTGGCTCGACAGTAATTGATTATCAAAAGTGATAATCGATTATCTTAAGTTATAACGTAAAAAAAACTTTTAAGAATATGTTTTAGATTTTAAGGAGAATATTACTTTTAGGGGGAATAGTTTTAATAATCTAAAAAGGAGCTAAATTATTTTCGATTTACTAATTTAGGAGAAGCATAAAGATTAGATGATTTTTTTATTGTGATAAAAAAGGGGGAGAAATTTTTATTTGACATCTTATGTGATAATCTTGTGATAAGTGGCACCTATTTAAGGGGGAGATATATGGTTATGTTGATATCTTCTTATTTATCTCTATTATGGATTAATTACTCTTTTTCCTTAGTTGTTAATTAAGAACAAAACCTTCAAGAACAAGACATATCACAAGCCTTCAACAAATTTTTTATCATCATAAAAAAGGGGGAGATTGTTACCAATGACAAGTATTGATGCTTTGAAGAGATTTTGATGATGATGCACTTGAAGCATTGAAGAATTATTTATATACATTGTTAAAGAATTTTTATAGAAAACCTTGTATTAGGCTTTTGCTTTCACTTATACATCATAAGAAGACTTGTAAATTGCTTTTTAGTATAGCTATGCTGCAACAATAATCAATTATCATGAAGGATAATCGATTATCGTGTGTAAAACAAGAAAACACTTCAAATCGACAATAATCGATTATCTCTTAGGATAATCGATTATCACCGAAAGTTATGATTGTCCAAGATTTGGCAATAATCGATTATCACTAATGATAATCAATTATCACCATTTCAAAAACCTTATAACGACAAAAAGTAATCGACTATCACTTTTGATAATTGATTATCACTAACAGTTGGGAGATGTCTTTTCAATTTTTGGCCCAGCTCGAACCTTGGGCTATAAATAATGTTCTTCACAATTCTTAGAAAGTAACTTTTCATTTGAGAGTATTAGAGTTGTGTGCCTAAGGGAAACTCTTTGTCTGTAAAAAGGAGATTGTGTTACTTGGTGCTTGTAGGAGGAAGTGCTCTTTCTTAATGTGTCTAAGTGGTGAAGTATACCTACAAAGCAAAATCAAGTTTTTCATCGTTTTGTGCATCAAAAGGAGGTAAATTTCATCTTTTATCTGTTAAAATAGGTGGTTTCTAATCTTAATCATTATTTCTTTATTGTAAATTGTTACTTATTTCCCTCTTTTGGAGAGATTAACAACTAGATGTAGGGGGTCTTTTGATCCGAACCAGTATAAAAATTACCTGTGTAATTTTTCTCTTCCTTCTCTACTTTGTTTATTTGTTTTTATTTTGATGTAAGTTTCCATATTTATCAAAGAAACTTTTGAAACAAAAATCTGTTAAAGAGAAGCAATTTTCAACCAGAACCATTTCCCTCCCCTTTTGGTTTTGTGTCTAATTACACGTTCATTAATATGTTCGCTGCGTGATACCAATTTCATCATTCTCCGCCAACAAATCCTATTGTGTCTTCTCCAATGATTGAAGCCCAGCCACCATCATCACAACATGTTGGACATGAATCCTCATTTCCCACTAAAAGTACACAACAAACTGAAACATCCACACATGTCGGATGTGAATCCTTATTACCTACTGAAGACACAAAGCAAACTGAATCATACACACAACATGTTAGACGTCAATCTTTATCATATTTGATTGTTGATGCAATAGGTATATGTCATATTTAATTTTTCTAAATGCATATTTTTTTAAATTTTAGTTATGGTTGACTAAGTTGTTTTATTGTTAAAGACTTAGAAGGAATTATCAAGAAAATTAAGGTCAAGGTCAAAGAAGTAAATAACTTACCTTCTAGGAAACACATCATTGTGGAGTTTGATGAGATAGGCATGCCTATTGGTGAAGGACAAGGCATGCATGAAGGATATTGTGGTATATTGGCAACTGGTGGCAATTTGTTTCCAATTAATTTTGAAAGGTGGTTTGGGAAACAAGCATGTAACATCCCAAAAATTCACCCTTTAAAAATTCAAAATTTAAATATGGTAACAATACATTTACAGTAACACCCCGTAACCTCATACTTAAATCTATACATAAGTTTTAAGCTCAGACTTAACTGCAAAGATAACATTAAATCCTTCTAATTCGTTCTTCCATCTCTTCCTTCATTTGCACCGAATCACGCGACAATCCTTCATCTACTCCCGTATAACAAATACGTTATACGATCATCGCAAAAATATGATTTTACAGATACATGCACAAATAAGTAAGGGTGAGCTAACATGCAACACATCATTTATAAAATATGCATAATTACTTTGATATAAACATCATTAATATTTATGTCAAACATCCTCATATACCATCATACCACAATTCCTACTAGACACTCATCTGGATGATACGTTGATGAGCGGTCACGGGAGGTTATGCACTTGTGATGACTTCTACTTTTCCTTACAAATATACTTCCAAAATACTTCATACCATTCACAAGGTTAGTCCCCTCACTATGTCCACACTGGAACATAGACCAGGACCTCCTGCTCCTCTCACCACATAATTCATCCTTCTCTACATGAGACTGGATGATTATTAGAGTATCAGGATAACCTCCAACTACGAGACCCTCAACATCAACATACACACTAATACTATAATTTTATAGAATCTCTCCATGAGATTCATACCATACTCATATTCCTCAACTCACATTAAACCATTACAAAACCTCCCCACAATACTCATCTCATGAGTAGATGCATGACCTCATATCAATGTCATAGAATACATACATCATAATAATTATCATACCTCATGCATTCACACATATCACATTACATCCTATACTCCAAAGATTTATACGCATAGTTTCATTCAACTTAGAATCCAACACTAAATGTAGAATACATTTGAACGAGCACTGTTCACCAAACTCAACTGGACAATGCTACTGGACGTTCGCTATCTGCCGAACGTTATTCACTGAACACTGTTTGGTTGAATCCTATTTGAATGAACGCTAGGGAATCATGAACTATTGAGCCGAACACTGGAACTCGAGACCCAATATTGACCAAACACTCTTAGAACGAACAGAGATCAAACATTAGATCGCACGCTTATAATCTAATCCTAACCATACCTAACCAGATCGAACGCTATAAATTATGATCACACAATAATAACAACGCTTAAGATTCAAACTTAAGACTATCAAATTAATACCGAATGTTCAGTATGGACAATTACTATCTGAGAATGAACATCAATAAAACCGAACTATCTATCATTAATACCGAACGCTTACGATCGGAGCCTGAGAATACCTAGTCCAACAATGGAGAACGCTCGTCCAACAGTAGGGAACGGTGAAGTTCGTCCAACTAGCAGAAGAAGACGCTCGTCCAGTGAGGCACTCAGTGGACTATCAAATAATGTGCGAACGCTCAACAAAACAAGAACGAACGCTCAAGATTCCAAACTTAAGACTACCAATCCAATACCGAACGTTCACAATCAGGTCAAGACCGAACGCTCACAACCATGACCGAACGCTCACAAGCAAAACCGAGGACGAACGTTCACCATCAGAATCAAACAAAGACCGAACGTTCATAATTAGAATCGAACAAAGGCCGAACGCTCGCAATTATAATATCTCATCAAAACCGAACGTTCAATATAGAAATGACATCAAACGCTACAATTGCTAATCAGCCCTAGCGAACGTCCAAGATTCAAGCCTGATACTACTAAGTTATGTCGAACGCTATAGTCACTATTTTAATACCGAACGCTAAAGATTGAAACCATGCATACCCATTTAACAACGAACGCTCAAAGTCCATTATACACTCAGACGAACGCTCTATATCACCCTTAGATATTACTCAATTAAAACCGAACGCTAAATCAACAAGACCGAACGCTACACTCACATGGATACACGAACGCGAACGCTCGTCTAACTCAAAGCCGAACGCTACACTTAGAACGAACGCGACTTCTCACATGGGAGGACGAACGCGAACGCTCGTCAAGTTGAAGACCGAACGCGACAGGACGAACGTGAACGCTCGCTATGTTGGACGAACGTTCAGAAAATACCGAACGTTCACTCGGACGAATAACTTGGACGAACGTCCCCTAAGACGAACGCTCGAATATTTTGGACGAACGTTCAATTGGTCTAGCTAAGGACGAACGTTCAATTGGTCTAGCTAAGGACGAACGTTCAGAAAATACCGAACGTTCAAAAATTGGCTAAGTCATTTTGGGACGAACGTCCAATTTGAAACCAAATTGGACGAACGGTTCTGCAGAATTTCTGCAGAATTGCAGATTTCAGAAACATCAAATTCAACCCTTTCTTCCCAGATTTTACCCAGATTTGCATCATACAAAGCATATACAATCAATCAAACAAAAGATCTAGCTCCCCTTACCTCTGGGCTACTCTCCCAAGGGTGTATCACGCAAGTTTTGGTCCAGGTACAAACTTTTTCAGATCCAAGTGGGGTTTCTTCTTCATCTAGTCAGAAACAGGAAAACTGGGAGTTGCTTCTTCATCATCCGTGGCAGCCATCAGCCCTCGACGAGACCAGCCCGTCGTGCGTCCTCTTGCCGGCCGAGAAAGTCGCCAGCGTCTTCATCTATGCTGGAAGCAAAGTCGCACTTCGCACCGTTTCTCCACCACCACGATATCCACCCCCTTTTTCTCCATCTCCGCCAAACCGGCCACCGTGCCACTGAACCAGCCACCGCGATCCGACCTCCGCGTCACTGCTTCTTCGATCCTGCCACGGCAACCCAGAGAGGGGTTTCACCTCCGCCGCACCTGCATATGGCCACCGCCTACCTTGAAGTATCTACAGGATACTGGTTTGGTCGTGTGAATGATGACGGTTGAGGGTGAGGGAAGTCGAGACTGGGTTACGGTTGAAGGTGGAGATGTTAGAGATGACGAAGAAAAGGATGAATATAGGGTGATGAGAAAGTTGAAGATGATGCGGATGATGGGGTTGAGTGTTGGGGAAATTGGGATATGGAGTTGGGGCATTAGGGTAGGGTGGTTGAGATGTTGGGGAAGAAGTGTTTGGATGTTTTGGAATGTAGGGAGGCTCGAAAATGGAAGAAGGGGCAGTGGATGATAGTGTGGAAAAGTAAGGAGGTTGGGAAGTAGGAGATGGAGATTTGGGTGGTGGTGGCACACGAGGTGATTGAGAAAAATGGAGATGGTGCTAAACTTCCTCAAATCAGCCCCCCAATAATTGCACCCCAATAATGAAAAAGGTGGGTGACCACCGTGTCCCCATCACTCCTAAAATTACGGATTCTTACATTCTCCCCAACAACAAAAATTTTCGTCCTCGAAAATTAAGCTTACGGAAACAAGACGATGTATGTTTTCTCCCATATCATCCTTTAACTTCTAGGTAGAGTTGCCTGTTATAACATCCCAGATTACCTTGACTCGATTGAGAGTTCATTCTCAAACCTTACTGGTTGTACTTGAACTGATAAATCCTTCTCGACTTGCACACTCTCAATCTCAAGCACTGCCCTGAGGTGATCTTCATGCTCACATGAAGGAGGTAAACCAGGAACTTCTTCAGGAACACATCTAAGAAGTCATTCACAACTGCGAGGTTTATACTCCTACTCTCCTGCGCCGCAAGATCTGAAACTTGAGTCGCTTCCATAAGTGATAACCCTAAGAAGCAACTATCATCTTCCAGGAGGTCTTGCCTCAAGACACCGATCGGCAGAGACATACCTTTGTCTTCATCATTTGAATCCTTTCACCTTAGCCTATGATCAAACCTTTCTTCTGCGTGAACTACTAATCTCGAAACATCCAACTAAACTTGACTCTGAATCATCCACTTGCTGATAAAACTTCATCATCTCCTTCAAATTTTTCACTTAATCCTAAGACCTTAACAATACATAATTCTTCTTCAAAGACCTCATATTCTGTCTTATCCGACTACCGGTCAAAATCTTCCTCTTCTACTTCCTTTCTTGATACTTATTCCTCTTAGTTCACTATAGAATTTCCTATTCCTTTCTTAACTTAAACTTTAGGCCATCCATCACTTTCTTGTTCCGATTCCAACCATCACTGATACTTAGATTCATGTTACCAAACTCTCACAGCGTCACTCCATCTCTCACCAACGCTTCCCTTTCCTCTGACTGCTGACGTTACTGATATACTAAACCCAACTCATTTCTCAAACCTTGCTACAACCATGCTTATCCACATCTTTTCTTAATCTAACCTCTGAACTTCTTCCGAACGATATGAGATCTTCTGACTTTGTTTCTTGAAATTTTCTCCACTCAAGACATTATTCCTAAACTTCAATATCTTCACTCGCCCTTCGAAGCTTAACTTTTAAATCTTCTAACTCCTATCTTCGAGGCAAGAACTTGTCTCAAAGGCTTAAACCAATTCCACCAAAGATATACAACTCAAGTTGTCCTTCAATATGCATTCCTCTGCTACTATAGAGCACATAACACTACCACTGACAGCAGGAACAAGACAACAATTACTACAGGAAATAACACTGAAATTCTAACTCTTTCATAACTCTAACCTTCCGAATCAAGAAAGGAAAATCATCTATGGTAAAAGTCATGAGTGTGCACCCTCATTACTCTTATCAAGACGTTTTCTGTTCTCAAAACTTCTAGTTAGATACTCACCTTACTATATAGACTCGGAGGAAATGGTAAACCATACCATTTACACTCAATTCTTCACAGAGAAGACACAGCAAACCCAACACAGAGGTCATCCTAAGGATGAACTGCTCTGATACCATTAATGTAACATCCCAAAAATTCACCCTTTAAAAATTCAAAATTTAAATATGGTAACAATACATTTACAGTAACACCCCGTAACCTCATACTTAAATCTATACATAAGTTTTAAGCTCAGACTTAACTGCAAAGATAACATTAAATCCTTCTAATTCGTTCTTCCATCTCTTCCTTCATTTGCACCGAATCACGCGACAATCCTTCATCTACTCCCGTATAACAAATACGTTATACGATCATCGCAAAAATATGATTTTACAGATACATGCACAAATAAGTAAGGGTGAGCTAACATGCAACACATCATTTATAAAATATGCATAATTACTTTGATATAAACATCATTAATATTTATGTCAAACATCCTCATATACCATCATACCACAATTCCTACTAGACACTCATCTGGATGATACGTTGATGAGCGGTCACGGGAGGTTATGCACTTGTGATGACTTCTACTTTTCCTTACAAATATACTTCCAAAATACTTCATACCATTCACAAGGTTAGTCCCCTCACTATGTCCACACTGGAACATAGACCAGGACCTCCTGCTCCTCTCACCACATAATTCATCCTTCTCTACATGAGACTGGATGATTATTAGAGTATCAGGATAACCTCCAACTACGGGACCCTCAACATCAACATACACACTAATACTATAATTTTATAGAATCTCTCCATGAGATTCATACCATACTCATATTCCTCAACTCACATTAAACCATTACAAAACCTCCCCACAATACTCATCTCATGAGTAGATGCATGACCTCATATCAATGTCATAGAATACATACATCATAATAATTATCATACCTCATGCATTCACACATATCACATTACATCCTATACTCCAAAGATTTATACGCATAGTTTCATTCAACTTAGAATCCAACACTAAATGTAGAATACATTTGAACGAGCACTGTTCACCAAACTCAACTGGACAATGCTACTGGACGTTCGCTATCTGCCGAACGTTATTCACTGAACACTGTTTGGTTGAATCCTATTTGAATGAACGCTAGGGAATCATGAACTATTGAGCCGAACACTGGAACTCGAGACCCAATATTGACCAAACACTCTTAGAACGAACAGAGATCAAACATTAGATCGCACGCTTATAATCTAATCCTAACCATACCTAACCAGATCGAACGCTATAAATTATGATCACACAATAATAACAACGCTTAAGATTCAAACTTAAGACTATCAAATTAATACCGAATGTTCAGTATGGACAATTACTATCTGAGAATGAACATCAATAAAACCGAACTATCTATCATTAATACCGAACGCTTACGATCGGAGCCTGAGAATACCTAGTCCAACAATGGAGAACGCTCGTCCAACAGTAGGGAACGGTGAAGTTCGTCCAACTAGCAGAAGAAGACGCTCGTCCAGTGAGGCACTCAGTGGACTATCAAATAATGTGCGAACGCTCAACAAAACAAGAACGAACGCTCAAGATTCCAAACTTAAGACTACCAATCCAATACCGAACGTTCACAATCAGGTCAAGACCGAACGCTCACAACCATGACCGAACGCTCACAAGCAAAACCGAGGACGAACGTTCACCATCAGAATCAAACAAAGACCGAATGTTCATAATTAGAATCGAACAAAGGCCGAACGCTCGCAATTATAATATCTCATCAAAACCGAACGTTCAATATAGAAATGACATCAAACGCTACAATTGCTAATCAGCCCTAGCGAACGTCCAAGATTCAAGCCTGATACTACTAAGTTATGTCGAACGCTATAGTCACTATTTTAATACCGAACGCTAAAGATTGAAACCATGCATACCCATTTAACAACGAACGCTCAAAGTCCATTATACACTCAGACGAACGCTCTATATCACCCTTAGATATTACTCAATTAAAACCGAACGCTAAATCAACAAGACCGAACGCTACACTCACATGGATACACGAACGCGAACGCTCGTCTAACTCAAAGCCGAACGCTACACTTAGAACGAACGCGACTTCTCACATGGGAGGACGAACGCGAACGCTCGTCAAGTTGAAGACCGAACGCGACAGGACGAACGTGAACGCTCGCTATGTTGGACGAACGTTCAGAAAATACCGAACGTTCACTCGGACGAATAACTTGGACGAACGTCCCCTAAGACGAACGCTCGAATATTTTGGACGAACGTTCAATTGGTCTAGCTAAGGACGAACGTTCAATTGGTCTAGCTAAGGACGAACGTTCAGAAAATACCGAACGTTCAAAAATTGGCTAAGTCATTTTGGGACGAACGTCCAATTTGAAACCAAATTGGACGAACGGTTCTGCAGAATTTCTGCAGAATTGCAGATTTCCAGAAACATCAAATTCAACCCTTTCTTCCCAGATTTTACCCAGATTTGCATCATACAAAGCATATACAATCAATCAAACAAAAGATCTAGCTCCCCTTACCTCTGGGCTACTCTCCCAAGGGTGTATCACGCAAGTTTTGGTCCAGGTACAAACTTTTTCAGATCCAAGTGGGGTTTCTTCTTCATCTAGTCAGAAACAGGAAAACTGGGAGTTGCTTCTTCATCATCCGTGGCAGCCATCAGCCCTCGACGAGACCAGCCCGTCGTGCGTCCTCTTGCCGACCGAGAAAGTCGCCAGCGTCTTCATCTATGCTGGAAGCAAAGTCGCACTTCGCACCGTTTCTCCACCACCACGATATCCACCCCCTTTTTCTCCATCTCCGCCAAACCGGCCACCGTGCCACTGAACCAGCCACCGCGATCCGACCTCCGCGTCACTGCTTCTTCGATCCTGCCACGGCAACCCAGAGAGGGGTTTCACCTCCGCCGCACCTGCATATGGCCACCGCCTACCTTGAAGTATCTACAGGATACTGGTTTGGTCGTGTGAATGATGACGGTTGAGGGTGAGGGAAGTCGAGACTGGGTTACGGTTGAAGGTGGAGATGTTAGAGATGACGAAGAAAAAGGATGAATATAGGGTGATGAGAAAGTTGAAGATGATGCGGATGATGGGGTTGAGTGTTGGGGAAATTGGGATATGGAGTTGGGGCATTAGGGTAGGGTGGTTGAGATGTTGGGGAAGAAGTGTTTGGATGTTTTGGAATGTAGGGAGGCTCGAAAATGGAAGAAGGGGCAGTGGATGATAGTGTGGAAAAGTAAGGAGGTTGGGAAGTAGGAGATGGAGATTTGGGTGGTGGTGGCACACGAGGTGATTGAGAAAAATGGAGATGGTGCTAAACTTCCTCAAATCAGCCCCCCAATAATTGCACCCCAATAATGAAAAAGGTGGGTGACCACCGTGTCCCCATCACTCCTAAAATTACGGATTCTTACATTCTCCCCAACAACAAAAATTTTCGTCCTCGAAAATTAAGCTTACGGAAACAAGACGATGTATGTTTCTCCCATATCATCCTTTAACTTCTAGGTAGAGTTGCCTGTTATAACATCCCAGATTACCTTGACTCGATTGAGAGTTCATTCTCAAACCTTACTGGTTGTACTTGAACTGATAAATCCTTCTCGACTTGCACACTCTCAATCTCAAGCACTGCCCTGAGGTGATCTTCATGCTCACATGAAGGAGGTAAACCAGGAACTTCTTCAGGAACACATCTAAGAAGTCATTCACAACTGCGAGGTTTATACTCCTACTCTCCTGCGCCGCAAGATCTGAAACTTGAGTCGCTTCCATAAGTGATAACCCTAAGAAGCAACTATCATCTTCCAAGAGGTCTTGCCTCAAGACACCGATCGGCAGAGACATACCTTTGTCTTCATCATTTGAATCCTTTCACCTTAGCCTATGATCAAACCTTTCTTCTGCGTGAACTACTAATCTCGAAACATCCAACTAAACTTGACTCTGAATCATCCACTTGCTGATAAAACTTCATCATCTCCTTCAAATTTTTCACTTAATCCTAAGACCTTAACAATACATAATTCTTCTTCAAAGACCTCATATTCTGTCTTATCCGACTACCGGTCAAAATCTTCCTCTTCTACTTCCTTTCTTGATACTTATTCCTCTTAGTTCACTATAGAATTTCCTATTCCTTTCTTAACTTAAACTTTAGGCCATCCATCACTTTCTTGTTCCGATTCCAACCATCACTGATACTTAGATTCATGTTACCAAACTCTCACAGCGTCACTCCATCTCTCACCAACGCTTCCCTTTCCTCTGACTGCTGACGTTACTGATATACTAAACCCAACTCATTTCTCAAACCTTGCTACAACCATGCTTATCCACATCTTTTCTTAATCTAACCTCTGAACTTCTTCCGAACGATATGAGATCTTCTGACTTTGTTTCTTGAAATTTTCTCCACTCAAGACATTATTCCTAAACTTCAATATCTTCACTCGCCCTTCGAAGCTTAACTTTTAAATCTTCTAACTCCTATCTTCGAGGCAAGAACTTGTCTCAAAGGCTTAAACCAATTCCACCAAAGATATACAACTCAAGTTGTCCTTCAATATGCATTCCTCTGCTACTATAGAGCACATAACACTACCACTGACAGCAGGAACAAGACAACAATTACTACAGGAAATAACACTGAAATTCTAACTCTTTCATAACTCTAACCTTCCGAATCAAGAAAGGAAAATCATCTATGGTAAAAGTCATGAGTGTGCACCCTCATTACTCTTATCAAGACGTTTTCTGTTCTCAAAACTTCTAGTTAGATACTCACCTTACTATATAGACTCGGAGGAAATGGTAAACCATACCATTTACACTCAATTCTTCACAGAGAAGACACAGCAAACCCACAACACAGAGGTCATCCTAAGGATGAACTGCTCTGATACCATTAATGTAACATCCCAAAAATTCACCCTTTAAAAATTCAAAATTTAAATATGGTAACAATACATTTACAGTAACACCCCGTAACCTCATACTTAAATCTATACATAAGTTTTAAGCTCAGACTTAACTGCAAAGATAACATTAAATCCTTCTAATTCGTTCTTCCATCTCTTCCTTCATTTGCACCGAATCACGCGACAATCCTTCATCTACTCCCGTATAACAAATACGTTATACGATCATCGCAAAAATATGATTTTACAGATACATGCACAAATAAGTAAGGGTGAGCTAACATGCAACACATCATTTATAAAATATGCATAATTACTTTGATATAAACATCATTAATATTTATGTCAAACATCCTCATATACCATCATACCACAATTCCTACTAGACACTCATCCGGATGATACGTTGATGAGCGGTCACGGGAGGTTATGCACTTGTGATGACTTCTACTTTTCCTTACAAATATACTTCCAAAATACTTCATACCATTCACAAGGTTAGTCCCCTCATTATGTCCACACTGGAACATAGACCAGGACCTCCTGCTCCTCTCACCACATAATTCATCCTTCTCTACATGAGACTGGATGATTATTAGAGTATCAGGATAACCTCCAACTACGGGACCCTCAACATCAACATACACACTAATACTATAATTTTATAGAATCTCTCCATGAGATTCATACCATACTCATATTCCTCAACTCACATTAAACCATTACAAAACCTCCCCACAATACTCATCTCATGAGTAGATGCATGACCTCATATCAATGTCATAGAATACATACATCATAATAATTATCATACCTCATGCATTCACACATATCACATTACATCCTATACTCCAAAGATTTATACGCATAGTTTCATTCAACTTAGAATCCAACACTAAATGTAGAATACATTTGAACGAGCACTGTTCACCAAACTCAACTGGACAATGCTACTGGACGTTCGCTATCTGCCGAACGTTATTCACTGAACACTGTTTGGTTGAATCCTATTTGAATGAACGCTAGGGAATCATGAACTATTGAGCCGAACACTGGAACTCGAGACCCAATATTGACCAAACACTCTTAGAACGAACAGAGATCAAACATTAGATCGCACGCTTATAATCTAATCCTAACCATACCTAACCAGATCGAACGCTATAAATTATGATCACACAATAATAACAACGCTTAAGATTCAAACTTAAGACTATCAAATTAATACCGAATGTTCAGTATGGACAATTACTATCTGAGAATGAACATCAATAAAACCGAACTATCTATCATTAATACCGAACGCTTACGATCGGAGCCTGAGAATACCTAGTCCAACAATGGAGAACGCTCGTCCAACAGTAGGGAACGGTGAAGTTCGTCCAACTAGCAGAAGAAGACGCTCGTCCAGTGAGGCACTCAGTGGACTATCAAATAATGTGCGAACGCTCAACAAAACAAGAACGAACGCTCAAGATTCCAAACTTAAGACTACCAATCCAATACCGAACGTTCACAATCAGGTCAAGACCGAACGCTCACAACCATGACCGAACGCTCACAAGCAAAACCGAGGACGAACGTTCACCATCAGAATCAAACAAAGACCGAACGTTCATAATTAGAATCGAACAAAGGCCGAACGCTCGCAATTATAATATCTCATCAAAACCGAACGTTCAATATAGAAATGACATCAAACGCTACAATTGCTAATCAGCCCTAGCGAACGTCCAAGATTCAAGCCTGATACTACTAAGTTATGTCGAACGCTATAGTCACTATTTTAATACCGAACGCTAAAGATTGAAACCATGCATACCCATTTAACAACGAACGCTCAAAGTCCATTATACACTCAGACGAACGCTCTATATCACCCTTAGATATTACTCAATTAAAACCGAACGCTAAATCATCAAGACCGAACGCTACACTCACATGGATACACGAACGCGAACGCTCGTCTAACTCAAAGCCGAACGCTACACTTAGAACGAACGCGACTTCTCACATGGGAGGACGAACGCGAACGCTCGTCAAGTTGAAGACCGAACGCGACAGGACGAACGCGAACGCTCGCTATGTTGGACGAACGTTCAGAAAATACCGAACGTTCACTCGGACGAATAACTTGGACGAACGTCCCCTAAGACGAACGCTCGAATATTTTGGACGAACGTTCAATTGGTCTAGCTAAGGACGAACGTTCAATTGGTCTAGCTAAGGACGAACGTTCAGAAAATACCGAACGTTCAAAAATTGGCTAAGTCATTTTGGGACGAACGTCCAATTTGAAACCAAATTGGACGAACGGTTCTGCAGAATTTCTGCAGAATTGCAGATTTCCAGAAACATCAAATTCAACCCTTTCTTCCCAGATTTTACCCAGATTTGCATCATACAAAGCATATACAATCAATCAAACAAAAGATCTAGCTCCCCTTACCTCTGGGCTACTCTCCCAAGGGTGTATCACGCAAGTTTTGGTCCAGGTACAAACTTTTTCAGATCCAAGTGGGGTTTCTTCTTCATCTAGTCAGAAACAGGAAAACTGGGAGTTGCTTCTTCATCATCCGTGGCAGCCATCAGCCCTCGACGAGACCAGCCCGTCGTGCGTCCTCTTGCCGGCCGAGAAAGTCGCCAGCGTCTTCATCTATGCTGGAAGCAAAGTCGCACTTCGGACCGTTTCTCCACCACCACGATATCCACCCCCTTTTTCTCCATCTCCGCCAAACCGGCCACCGTGCCACTGAACCAGCCA